>NW_027332722.1:0-47007 GCF_002575655.3 Aegilops tauschii subsp. strangulata
ATTTTAAGCTATAAGACCCTAAAATTGAAAAGCATTTCAAATGAACTCAGAAAAGGTTGAAAGTTGGCATGGTATCATCATTTCATGCACATAGCATGTGCAAGAAAGTTGAGAGGGTTACGGCAAAAACTGGATGCACTTCGTGTACAAAACGGACAATCTCTTTCAAAGTATCAGGATTTCATACGGAAACTCGTCTGTTACAAAGGGATTTCATTTTTTTAAACTTATTTGAACTCCTGACTTTGTGTGTGTTCAAAATGCACCATTCGAAGCCACATCATCATTTTTCAATCCTTTCTGACTTCATTTGTTATTTTTCATGCATTTACTAATTATTTTGAGCAATAAGACTCAAAAATTGAAAAGCATTTCAAATGAACTCTAAAAAGTTTGAACGTTGGCATGGTATCATCATTTCATCCACATAGCATGTGCAAGAAAGTTGAGAGGGTTACGGCAAAAACTGGATGCACTTCGTGTATAAAACGGACAATCTCTTTCAAAGTATCAGGATTTCATACGGAAACTCGTCTGTTACAAAGGGATTTCATTTTTTTAAACTTATTTGAACTCCTGACTTTGTGTGTGTTCAAAATGCACCATTCGAAGCCACATCATCATTTTTCAATCCTTTCTGACTTCATTTGTTATTTTTCATGCATTTACTAATTATTTTGAGCTATAAGACCCTAAAATTGAAAAGCATTTCAAATGAACTCTGAAAAGGCTGAAAGTTGGCATGGTATCATCATTTCATCCACATAGCATGTGCAAGAAAGTTGAGAGGGTTACGACAAAAACTGGATGCACTTCGTGTACAAAACGGACAATCTCTTTGAAAGTATCAGGATTTCATACGGAAACTCGTCTGTTACAAAGGGATTTCATTTTTTAAAACTTATTTGAACTCCTGACTTTTTGTGTGTTGAAAATGCACCATTGAAAGCCACATCATCATTTTTCAATCCTTTCTGACTTCATTTGTTATTTTTCATGCATTTACTAATTATTTTGAGCTATAAGACCCTAAAATTGAAAAGCATTTCAAATGAACTCAGAAAAGGTTGAAAGTTGGCATGGTATCATCATTTAATCCACACAGCATGTGCAAGAAAGTTGAGAGGGTTACGGCAAAAACTGGATGCACTTCGTGTACAAAACGGACAATCTCTTTAAAAGTATCAGGATTTCATACGGAAACTCGTCTGTTACAACGGGATTTCATTTTTTAAACTTATTTGAACTCCTGACTTTGTGTGTGTTCAAAATGCACCATTCGAAGCCACATCATCATTTTTCAATCCTTTCTGACTTCATTTGTTATATTTCATGCATTTACTAATTATTTTGAGCAATAAGACCCTAAAATTGAAAAGCATTTCAAATGAACTCAGGAAAGGTTGAAAGTTGGCATGGTATCATCATTTCATCCACACAGCATGTGCAAGAAAGTTGAGAGGGTTACGGCAAAAACTGGATGCACTTCGTGTACAAAACGGACAATCTCTTTCAAAGTATCAGGATTTGATACGGAAACTCGTCTGTTACAAAGGGATTTCATTTTTTAAAACTTATTTGAACTCCTGACTTTTTGTGTGTTCAAAATGCACCATTGAAAGCCACGTCATCATTTTTCAATCCTTTGTGACTTCATTTGTTATTTGTCATGCATTTACTAATTATTTTGAGCAATAAGACCCTAAAATTGAAAAGCATTTCAAATGAACTCTGAAAAGGTTGAAAGTTGGCATGGTATCATCATTTCATCCACATAGCATGTGCAAGAAAGTTGAGAGGGTTACGGCAAAAACTGGATGCACTTCGTGTACAAAACGGACAATCTCTTTCAAAGTATCAGGATTTCATACGGAAACTCGTCTGTTACAAAGGGATTTCATTTTTTAAAACTTATTTGAACTCCTGACTTTTTGTGTGTTCAAAATTCACCATTGAAAGCCACGTCATCATTTTTCAATCCTTTGTGACTTCATTTGTTATTTTTCATGCATTTACTAATTATTTTGAGCTATAAGACCCTAAAATTGAAAAGCATTTCAAATGAACTCTGAAAAGGTTGAAAGTTGGCATGGTATCATCATTTCATCCACATAGCATGTGCAAGAAAGTTGAGAGGGTTACGACAAAAACTGGATGCACTTCGTGTACAAAACGGACAATCTCTTTCAAAGTATCAGGATTTCATACGGAAACTCGTCTGTTACAAAGGGATTTCATTTTTTAAAACTTATTTGAACTCCTGACTTTGTGTGTGTTCAAAATGCACCATTCGAAGCCACATCATCATTTTTCAATCCTTTCTGACTTCATTTGTTATTTTTCATCCATTTACTAATTATTTTGAGCAATAAGACCCTAAAATTGAAAAGCATTTCAAATGAACTCTAAAAAGGTTGAACGTTGGCATGGTATCATCATTTCATCCACATAGCATGTGCAAGAAAGTTGAGAGGGTTACGGCAAAAACTGGATGCACTTCGTGTACAAAACGGACAATCTCTTTCAAAGTATCAGGATTTCATACGGAAACTCGTCTGTTACAAAGGGATTTCATTTTTTAAACTTATTAGAACTCCTGACTTTGTGTGTGTTCAAAATGCACCATTGAAAGCCATGTCATCATTTTTCAATCCTTTGTGACTTCATTTGTTATTTTTCATGCATTTACTAATTATTTTGAGCTATAAGACCCTAAAATTGAAAAGCATTTCAAATGAACTCTGAAAAGGTTGAAAGTTGGCATGGTATCATCATTTCATGCACATAGCATGTGCAAAAAGTTGAGAGGGTTACGGCAAAAACTGGATGCACTTCGTGTACAAAACGGACAATCTCTTTCAAAGTAACAGGATTTCATACGGAAACTCGTCTGTTACAAAGGGATTTCATTTTTTTAAACTTATTTGAACTCCTGACTTTGTGTGTGTTCAAAATGCACCATTCGAAGCCACATCATCATTTTTCAATCCTTTCTGACTTCATTTGTTATTTTTCATGCATTTACTAATTATTTTGAGCAATAAGACTCAAAAATTGAAAAGCATTTCAAATGAACTCTAAAAAGTTTGAACGTTGGCATGGTATCATCATTTCATCCACATAGCATGTGCAAGAAAGTTGAGAGGGTTACGGCAAAAACTGGATGCACTTCGTGTATAAAACGGACAATCTCTTTCAAAGTATCAGGATTTCATACGGAAACTCGTCTGTTACAAAGGGATTTCATTTTTTTAAACTTATTTGAACTCCTGACTTTTTGTGTGTTCAAAATGCACCATTGAAAGCCACGTCATCATTTTTCAATCCTTTGTGACTTCATTTGTTATTTTTCATGCATTTACTAATTATTTTGAGCTATAAGACCCTAAAATTGAAAAGCATTTCAAATGAACTCAGAAAAGGTTGAAAGTTGGCATGGTATTATCATTTCATGCACATAGCATGTGCAAGAAAGTTGAGAGGGTTACGGCAAAAACTGTATGCACTTCGTGTACAAAACGGACAATATCTTTCAAAGTATCAGGATTTCATACGGAAACTCGTCTGTTACAAAGGGATTTCATTTTTTTAAACTTATTTGAACTCCTGACTTTGTGTGTGTTCAAAATGCACCATTCGAAGCCACATCATCATTTTTCAATCCTTTCTGACTTCATTTGTTATTTTTCATGCATTTACTAATTATTTTGAGCAATAAGACTCCAAAATTGAAAAGCATTTCAAATGAACTCTAAAAAGGTTGAACGTTGGCATGGTATCATCATTTCATCCACATAGCATGTGCAAGAAAGTTGAGAGGGTTACGGCAAAAACTGGATGCACTTTGTGTACAAAACGGACAATCTCTTTCAAAGTATCAGGATGTCATACGGAAACTCGTTTGTTACAAAGGGATTTCATTTTTTTAAACTTATTTGAACTCCTGACTTTGTGTGTGTTCAAAATGCACCATTCGAAGCCACGTCATCATTTTTCAATCCTTTCTGACTTCATTTGTTATTTTTCATGCATTTACTAATTATTTTGAGCAATAAGACCCTAAAATTGAAAAGCATTTCAAATGAACTCAGAAAAGGTTGAAAGTTAGCATGGTATCATCATTTCATGCACATAGCATGTGCACGTAAGTTGAGAGGGTTACGGCAAAAACTGGATGCACTTCGTGTACAAAACGGACAATCTCTTTCAAAGTATCAGGATTTCATACGGAAACTCGTCTGTTACAAAGGGATTTCAGTGTTTTAAACTTATTTGAACTCCTGAATTTGTGTGTGCTCAAAATGCACCATTCGAAGCCACGTCATCATTTTTCAATCCTTTCTGACTTCATTTGTTATTTTTCATGCATTTACTAATTATTTTGAGCAATAAGACTCAAAAATTGAAAAGCATTTCAAATGAACTCTAAAAAGGTTGAACGTTGGCATGGTATCATCATTTCATCCACATAGCATGTGCAAGAAAGTTGAGAGGGTTACGGCAAAAACTGGATGCACTTCGTGTACAAAACGGACAATCTCTTTCAAAGTATCAGGATTACATACGGAAACTCGTTTGTTACAAAGGGATTTCATTTTTTTAAACTTATTTGAACTCCTGACTTTGTGTGTGTTCAAAATGCACCATTCGAAGCCACGTCATCATTTTTCAATCCTTTCTGACTTCATTTGTTATTTTTCATGCCTTTACTAATTATTTTGAGCAATAAGACCCTAAAATTGAAAAGCATTTCAAATGAACTCAGAAAAGGTTGAAAGTTGGCATGGTATCATCATTTCATGCACATAGCATGTGCAAGAAAGTTGAGAGGGTTACGGCAAAAACTGGATGCACTTCGTGTACAAAACGGACAATCTCTTTCAAAGTATCAGGATTTCATACGGAAACTCGTCTGTTACAAAGGGATTTCATTTTTTTTAACTTATTTGAACTCCTGACTTTGTGTGTGCTCAAAATGCACCATTCGAAGCCACGTCATCATTTTTCAATCCTTTCTGACTTCATTTGTTATTTTTCATGCATTTACTAATTATTTTGAGCAATAAGACTCACAAATTGAAAAGCATTTCAAATGAACTCTAAAAAGGTTGAACGTTGGCATGGTATCATCATTTCATCCACATAGCATGTGCAAGAAAGTTGAGAGGGTTACGGCAAAAACTGGATGCACTTCGTGTACAAAACGGACAATCTCTTTCAAAGTATCAGGATTTCATACGGAAACTCGTCTGTTACAAAGGGATATCATTTTTTAAAACTTATTTGAACTCCTGACTTTGTGTGTGTTCAAAATGCACCATTCGAAGCCACATCATCATTTTTCAATCCTTTCTGACTTCATTTGTTATTTTTCATGCATTTACTAATTATTTTGAGCAATAAGACCCTAAAATTGAAAAGCATTTCAAATGAACTCAGAAAAGGATGAAAGTTGGCATGGTATCATCATATCATCCACACAGCATGTGCAAGAAAGTTGAGAGGGTTACGGCAAAAACTGGATGCACTTCGTGTACAAAACGGACAATCTCTTTAAAAGTATCATGATTTCATACGGAAACTCGTCTGTTACAAAGGGATTTCATTTTTTTAAACTTATTTGAACTCCTGACTTTGTGTGTGTTCAAAATGCACCATTCGAAGCCACATCATCATTTTTCAATCCTTTCTGACTTCATTTGTTATTTTTCATGCATTTACTAATTATTTTGAGCAATAAGACCCTAAAATTGAAAAGCATTTCAAATGAACTCTGAAAAGGTTGAAAGTTGGCATGGTATCATCATTTCATCCACATAGCATGTGCAATAAAGTTGAGAGGGTTACGGCAAAAACTGGATGCACTTCGTGTACAAAACGGACAATCTCTTTCAAAGTATCAGGATTTCATACCGAAACTCGTCTGTTACAAAGGGATTTCATTTTTTAAAACTTATTTGAACTCCCGACTTTGCGTGTGTTCAAAATGCACCATTCGAAGCCACATCATCATTTTTCAATCCTTTCTGACTTCATTTGTTATTTTTCATGCATTTACTAATTATTTTGAGCAATAAGACCCTAAAATTGAAAAACATTTCAAATGAACTCAGAAAAGGTTGAAAGTTGGCATGGTATCATCATTTCATCCACATAGCATGTGCAAGAGAGTTGAGAGGGTTACGGCAAAAACTGGATGCACTTCGTGTACAAAACGGACAATCTCTTTCAAAGTATCAGGATTTCATACGGAAACTCGTCTGTTACAAAGGGATTTCATTTTTTTAAACTTATTTGAACTCCTGACTTTGTGTGTGTTCAAAATGCACCATTCGAAGCCACATCATCATTTTTCAATCCTTTCTGACTTCATTTGTTATTTTTCATGCATTTACTAATTATTTTGAGCAATAAGACCCTAAAATTGAAAAGCATTTCAAATGAACTCTGAAAAGGTTGAAAGTTGGCATGGTATCATCATTTCATCCACATAGCATATGCAAGAAAGTTGAGAGGGTTACGGCAAAAACTGGATGCACTTCGTGTACAAAACGGACAATCTCTTTCAAAGTATCAGGATTTCATACGGAAACTCGTCTGTTACAAAGGGATTTCATTTTTTAAAACTTATTTGAACTCCTTACTTTTTGTGTGTTCAAAATGCACCATTGAAAGCCACGTCATCATTTTTCAATCCTTTGTGACTTCATTTGTTATTTGTCATGCATTTACTAATTATTTTGAGCAATAAGACCCTAAAATTGAAAAGCATTTCAAATGAACTCTGAAAAGGTTGAAAGTTGGCATGGTATCATCATTTCATCCACATAGCATGTGCAAGAAAGTTGAGAGGGTTACGGCAAAAACTGGATGCACTTCGTGTACAAAACGGACAATCTCTTTCAAAGTATCAGGATTTCATACGGAAACTCGTCTGTTACAAAGGGATTTCATTTTTTAAAACTTATTTGAACTCCTTACTTTTTGTGTGTTCAAAATGCACCATTGAAAGCCACGTCATCATTTTTCAATCCTTTGTGACTTCATTTGTTATTTGTCCTGCATTTACTAATTATTTTGAGCAATAAGACCCTAAAATTGAAAAGCATTTCAAATGAACTCTGAAAAGGTTGAAAGTTGGCATGGTATCATCATTTCATCCACATAGCATATGCAAGAAAGTTGAGAGGGTTATGGCAAAAACTGGATGCACTTCGTGTACAAAACGGACAATCTCTTTCAAAGTATCAGGATTTCATACGGAAACTCGTCTGTTACAAAGGGATTTCATTTTTTAAAACTTATTTGAACTCCTGACTTTGCGTGTGTTCAAAATGCACCATTCGAAGCCACATCATCATTTTTCAATCCTTTCTGACTTCATTTGTTAATTTTCATGCATTTACTAATTATTTTGAGCAATAAGACCCTAAAATTGAAAAACATTTCAAATGAACTCAGAAAAGGTTCAAAGTTGGCATGGTATCATCATTTCATCCACATAGCATGTGCAAGAGAGTTGAGAGGGTTACGGCAAAAACTGGATGCACTTCGTGTACAAAATGGACAATCTCTTTCAAAGTATCAGGATTTCATACGGAAACTCGTCTGTTACAAAGGGATTTCATTTTTTTAAACTTATTAGAACTCCTGACTTTGTGTGTGTTCAAAATGCACCATTCGAAGCCACATCATCATTTTTCAATCCTTTCTGACTTCATTTGTTATTTTTCATGCATTTACTAATTATTTTGAGCAATAAGACCCTAAAATTGAAAAGCATTTCAAATGAATTCTGAAAAGGTTGAAAGTTGGCATGGTATCATCATTTCATGCACATAGCATGTGCAAGAAAGTTGAGAGGGTTACGGCAAAAACTGGATGCACTTCGTGTACAAAACGGACAATCTCTTTCAAAGTATCAGGATTTCATACGGAAACTCGTCTGTTAGAAACGGATTTCATTTTTTTTAACTTATTTGAACTCCTGACTTTGTGTGTCCTCAAAATGCACCATTCGAAGCCACATCATCATTTTTCAATCCTTTCTGACTTCATTTGTTATTTTTCATGCATTTACTAATTATTTTGAGCAATAAGACCCAAAAATTGAAAAGCATTTCAAATGAACTCTAAAAAGGTTGAACGTCGGCATGGTATCATCATTTCATCCACATAGCATGTGCAAGAAAGTTGAGAGGGTTACGGCAAAAACTGGATGCACTTCGTGTACAAAACGGACAATCTCTTTCAAAGTATCAGGATTTCATACGGAAACTCGTCTGTTACAAAGGGATTCCATTTTTTAAAACTTATTTGAACTCCTGACTTTGTGTGTGTTCGAAATGCACCATTCGAAGCCACATCATCATTTTTCAATCCTTTCTGACTTCATTTGTTATTTTTCATGCATTTACTAATTATTTTGAGCAATAAGACCCTAAAATTGAAAAGCATTTCAAATGAACTCAGAAAAGGTTGAAAGTTGGCATGGTATCATCATTTCATCCACATAGCATGTGCAAGAGAGTTGAGAGGGTTACGGCAAAAACTAGATGCACTTCGTGTACAAAACGGACAATCTCTTTCAAACTATCAGGATTTCATACGGAAACTCGTCTGTTACAAAGGGATTTCATTTTTTTAAACTTATTAGAACTCCTGACTTTTTGTGTGTTCAAAATGCACCATTCGAAGCCACATCATCATTTTTCAATCCTTTGTGACTTCATTTGTTATTTGTCATGCATTTACTAATTATTTTGAGCAATAAGACCCTAAAATTGAAAAGCATTTCAAATGAACTCAGAAAAGGTTGAAAGTTGGCATGGTATCATCATTTCATCCACATAGCATGTGCAAGAAAGTTGAGAGGGTTACGGCAAAAACTGGATGCACTTCGTGTACAAAACGGACAATCTCTTTCAAAGTATCAGGATTTCATACGGAAACTCGTCTGTTACAAAAGGATTTCATTTTTTAAAACTTATTTGAACTCCTGACTTTGCGTGTGTTCAAAATGCACCATTCGAAGCCACATCATCATTTTTCAATCCTTTCTGACTTCATTTGTTATTTTTCATGCATTTACTAATTATTTTGAGCAATAAGACCCTAATATTGAAAAACATTTCAAATGAACTCAGAAAAGGTTGAAAGTTGGCATGGTATCATCATTTCATCCACATAGCATGTGCAAGAGAGTTGAGAGGGTTACGGCAAAAACTGGATGCACTTCGTGTACAAAACGGACAATCTCTTTCAAAGTATCAGGATTTCATACGGAAACTCGTCTGTTACAAAGGGATTTCATTTTTTTAAACTTATTAGAACTCCTGACTTTGTGTGTGTTCAAAATGCACCATTCGAAGCCACATCATCATTTTTCAATCCTTTCTGACTTCATTTGTTATTTTTCATGCATTTACTAATTATTTTGAGCAATAAGACCCTAAAATTGAAAAGCATTTCAAATGAACTCTGAAAAGGTTGAAAGTTGGCATGGTATCATCATTTCATGCACATAGCATGTGCAAGAAAGTTGAGAGGGTTACGGCAAAAACTGGATGCACTTCGTGTACAAAACGGACAATCTCTTTCAAAGTATCCGGATTTCATACGGAAACTCGTCTGTTAGAAACGGATTTCATTTTTTTAAACTTATTTGAACTCCTGACTTTGTGTGTCCTCAAAATGCACCATTCGAAGCCACATCATCATTTTTCAATCCTTTCTGACTTCATTTGTTATTTTTCATGCATTTACTAATTATTTTGAGCAATAAGACCCAAAAATTGAAAAGCATTTCAAATGAACTCTAAAAAGGTTGAACGTCGGCATGGTATCATCATTTCATCCACATAGCATGTGCAAGAAATTGAGAGGGTTACGGCAAAAACTGGATGCACTTCGTGTACAAAACGGACAATCTCTTTCAAAGTATCAGGATTTCATACGGAAACTCGTCTGTTACAAAGGGATTCCATTTTTTTAAACTTATTTGAACTCCTGACTTTGTGTGTGTTCAAAATGCACCATTCGAAGCCACATCATCATTTTTCAATCCTTTCTGACTTCATTTGTTATTTTTCATGCATTTACTAATTATTTTGAGCAATAAGACCCTAAAATTGAAAAGCATTTCAAATGAACTCAGAAAAGGTTGAAAGTTGGCATGGTATCATCATTTCATCCACATAGCATGTGCAAGAGAGTTGAGAGGGTTACGGCAAAAACTGGATGCACTTCGTGTACAAAACGGACAATCTCTTTCAAAGTATCAGGATTTCATACGGAAACTCGTCTGTTACAAAGGGATTTCATTTTTTTAAACTTATTAGAACTCCTGACTTTTTGTGTGTTCAAAATGCACCATTCGAAGCCACATCATCATTTTTTAATCCTTTCTGACTTCATTTGTTATTTTTCATGCATTTACTAATTATTTTGAGCAATAAGACCCTAAAATTGAAAAGCATTTCAAATGAACTCAGAAAAGGTTGAAAGTTGGCATGGTATCATCATTTCATGCACATAGCATGTGCAAGAAAGTTGAGAGGGTTACGGCAAAAACTGGATGCACTTCGTGTACAAAACGGACAATCTCTTTCAAAGTATCAGGATTTCATACGGAAACTCGTCTGTTAGAAAGGGATTTCATTTTTTTAAACTTATTTGAACTCCTGACTTTGTGTGTGCTCAAAATGCACCATTCGAAGCCACATCATCATTTTTCAATCCTTTCTGACTTCATTTGTTATTTTTCATGCATTTACTAATTATTTTGAGCAATAAGACCCAAAAATTGAAAAGCATTTCAAATGAACTCTAAAAAGGTTGAACGTTGGCATGGTATCATCATTTCATCCACATAGCATGTGCAAGAAAGTTGAGAGGGTTACGGCAAAAACTGGATGCACTTCGTGTACAAAACGGACAATCTCTTTCAAAGTATCAGGATTTCATACGGAAACTCGTCTGTTACAAAGGGATTTCATTTTTTTAAACTTATTAGAACTCCTGACTTTGTGTGTGTTGAAAATGCACCATTCGAAGCCACAGCATCATTTTTCAATCCTTTCTGACTTCATTTGTTATTTTTCATGCATTTACTAATTATTTTGAGCAATAAGACCCTAAAATTGAAAAGCATTTCAAATGAACTCTGAAAAGGTTGAAAGTTGGCATGGTATCATCATTTCATGCACATAGCATGTGCAAGAAAGTTGAGAGGGTTACGGCAAAAACTGGATGCACTTCGTGTACAAAACGGACAATCTCTTTCAAAGTATCAGGATTTCATACGGAAACTCGTCTGTTAGAAAGGGATTTCATTTTTTTAAACTTATTTGAACTCCTGACTTTGTGTGTCCTCAAAATGCACCATTCGAAGCCACATCATCATTTTTCAATCCTTTCTGACTTCATTTGTTATTTTTCATGCATTTACTAATTATTTTGAGCAATAAGACCCAAAAATTGAAAAGCATTTCAAATGAACTCTAAAAAGGTTGAACGTCGGCATGGTATCATCATTTCATCCACATAGCATGTGCAAGAAAGTTGAGAGGGTTACGGCAAAAACTGGATGCACTTCGTGTACAAAACGGACAATCTCTTTCAAAGTATCAGGATTTCATACGGAAACTCGTCTGTTACAAAGGGATTCCATTTTTTAAAACTTATTTGAACTCCTGACTTTGTGTGTGTTCAAAATGCACCATTCGAAGCCACATCATCATTTTTCAATCCTTTCTGACTTCATTTGTTATTTTTCATGCATTTACTAATTATTTTGAGCAATAACACCCTAAAATTGAAAAGCATTTCAAATGAACTCAGAAAAGGTTGAAAGTTGGCATGGTATCATCATTTCATCCACATAGCATGTGCAAGAGAGTTGAGAGGGTTACGGCAAAAACTGGATGCACTTCGTGTACAAAACGGACAATCTCTTTCAAAGTATCAGGATTTCATACGGAAACTCGTCTGTTACAAAGGGATTTCATTTTTTTAAACTTATTAGAACTCCTGACTTTTTGTGTGTTCAAAATGCACCATTCAAAGCCACATCATCATTTTTTAATCCTTTCTAACTTCATTTGTTATTTTTCATGCATTTACTAATTATTTTGAGCAATAAGACCCTAAAATTGAAAAGCATTTCAAATGAACTCAGAAAAGGTTGAAAGTTGGCATGGTATCATCATTTCATGCACATAGCATGTGCAAGAAAGTTGAGAGGGTTACGGCAAAAACTGGATGCACTTCGTGTACAAAACGGACAATCTCTTTCAAAGTATCAGGATTTCATACGGAAACTCGTCTGTTAGAAAGGGATTTCATTTTTTTAAACTTATTTGAACTCCTGACTTTGTGTGTGCTCAATATGCACCATTCGAAGCCACATCATCATTTTTCAATCCTTTCTGACTTCATTTGTTATTTTTCATGCACTTACTAATTATTTTGAGCAATAAGACCCAAAAATTGAAAAGCATTTCAAATGAACTCTAAAAAGGTTGAACGTTGGCATGGTATCATCATTTCATCCACATAGCATGTGCAAGAAAGTTGAGAGGGTTACGGCAAAAACTGGATGCACTTCGTGTACAAAACGGACAATCTCTTTCAAAGTATCAGGATTTCATACGGAAACTCGTCGGTTACAAAGGGATTTCATTTTTTTAAACTTATTAGAACTCCTGACTTTGTGTGTGTTCAAAATGCACCATTCGAAGCCACATCATCATTTTTCAATCCTTTCTGACTTCATTTGTTATTTTTCATGCATTTACTAATTATTTTGAGCAATAAGACCCTAAAATTGAAAAGCATTTCAAATGAACTCTGAAAAGGTTGAAAGTTGGCATGGTATCATCATTTCATGCACATAGCATGTGCAAGAAAGTTGAGAGGGTTACGGCAAAAACTGGATGCACTTCGTGTACAAAACGGACAATCTCTTTCAAAGTATCAGGATTTCATACGGAAACTCGTCTGTTAGAAAGGGATTTCATTTTTTTAAACTTATTTGAACTCCTGACTTTGTGTGTGTTCAAAATGCACCATTCGAAGCCACATCATCATTTTTCAATCCTTTCTGACTTCATTTGTTATTTTTCATGCATTTACTAATTATTTTGAGCAATAAGACCCAAAAATTGAAAAGCATTTCAAATGAACTCTAAAAAGGTTGAACGTCGGCATGGTATCATCATTTCATCCACATAGCATGTGCAAGAAAGTTGAGAGGGTTACAGCAAAAACTGGATGCACTTCGTGTACAAAACGGACAATCTCTTTCAAAGTATCAGGATTTCATACGGAAACTCGTCTGTTACAAAGGGATTCCATTTTTTAAAACTTATTTGAACTCCTGACTTTGTGTGTGTTCAAAATGCACCATTCGAAGCCACATCATCATTTTTCAATCCTTTCTGACTTCATTTGTTATTTTTCATGCATTTACTAATTATTTTGAGCAATAAGACCCTAAAATTGAAAAGCATTTCAAATGAACTCAGAAAAGGTTGAAAGTTGGCATGGTATCATCATTTCATCCACATAGCATGTGCAAGAGAGTTGAGAGGGTTACGGCAAAAACTGGATGCACTTCATGTACAAAACGGACAATCTCTTTCAAAGTATCAGGATTTCATACGGAAACTCGTCTGTTACAAAGGGATTTCATTTTTTTAAACTTATTAGAACTCCTGACTTTTTGTGTGTTCAAAATGCACCATTCGAATCCACATCATCATTTTTTAATCCTTTCTGACTTCATTTGTTATTTTTCATGCATTTACTAATTATTTTGAGCAATAAGACCCTAAAATTGAAAAGCATTTCAAATGAACTCAGAAAAGGTTGAAAGTTGGCATGGTATCATCATTTCATGCACATAGCATGTGCAAGAAAGTTGAGAGGGTTACGGCAAAAACTGGATGCACTTCATGTACAAAACGGACAATCTCTTTCAAAGTATCAGGATTTCATACGGAAACTCTTCTGTTAGAAAGGGATTTCATTTTTTTAAACTTATTTGAACTCCTGACTTTGTGTGTGCTCAAAATGCACCATTCGAAGCCACATCATCATTTTTCAATCCTTTCTGACTTCATTTGTTATTTTTCATGCATTTACTAATTATTTTGAGCAATAAGACCCAAAAATTGAAAAGCATTTCAAATGAACTCTAAAAAGGTTGAACGTTGGCATGGTATCATCATTTCATCCACATAGCATGTGCAAGAAAGTTGAGAGGGTTACGGCAAAAACTGGATGCACTTCGTCTACAAAACGGACAATCTCTTTCAAAGTATCAGGATTTCATACGGAAACTCGTCTGTTAGAAACGGATTTCATTTTTTTAAACTTATTTGAACTCCTGACTTTGTGTGTCCTCAAAATGCACCATTCGAAGCCACATCATCATTTTTCAATCCTTTCTAACTTCATTTGTTATTTTTCATGCATTTACTAATTATTTTGAGAAATAAGACCCAAAAATTGAAAAGCATTTCAAATGAACTCTAAAAAGGTTGAACGTCGGCATGGTATCATCATTTCATCCACATAGCATGTGCAAGAAAGTTGAGAGGGTTACGGCAAAAACTGGATGCACTTCGTGTACAAAACGGACAATCTCTTTCAAAGTATCAGGATTTCATACGGAAACTCGTCTGTTACAAAGGGATTCCATTTTTTAAAACTTATTTGAACTCCTGACTTTGTGTGTGTTCAAAATGCACCATTCGAAGCCACATCATCATTTTTCAATCCTTTCTGACTTCATTTGTTATTTTTCATGCATTTACTAATTATTTTGAGCAATAAGACCCTAAAATTGAAAAGCATTTCAAATGAACTCAGAAAAGGTTGAAAGTTGGCATGGTATCATCATTTCATCCACATAGCATGTGCAAGAGAGTTGAGAGGGTTACGGCAAAAACTGGATGCACTTCGTGTACAAAACGGACAATCTCTTTCAAAGTATCAGGATTTCATACGGAAACTCGTCTGTTACAAAGGGATTTCATTTTTTTAAACTTATTAGAACTCCTGAATTTTTGTGTGTTCAAAATGCACCATTCAAAGCCACATCATCATTTTTTAATCCTTTCTAACTTCATTTGTTATTTTTCATGCATTTACTAATTATTTTGAGCAATAAGACCCTAAAATTGAAAAGCATTTCAAATGAACTCAGAAAAGGTTGAAAGTTGGCATGGTATCATCATTTCATGCACATAGCATGTGCAAGAAAGTTGAGAGGGTTACGGCAAAAACTGGATGCACTTCGTGTACAAAACGGACAATCTCTTTCAAAGTATCAGGATTTCATACGGAAACTCGTCTGTTAGAAAGGGATTTCATTTTTTTAAACTTATTTGAACTCCTGACTTTGTGTGTGCTCAAAATCCACCATTCGAAGCCACATCATCATTTTTCAATCCTTTCTAACTTCATTTGTTATTTTTCATGCATTTACTAATTATTTTGAGCAATAAGACCCAAAAATTGAAAAGCATTTCAAATGAACTCTAAAAAGGTTGAACGTTGGCATGGTATCATCAATTCATCCACATAGCATGTGCAAGAAAGTTGAGAGGGTTACGGCAAATATTGGATGCACTTCGTGTACAAAACGGACAATCTCTTTCAAAGTATCAGGATTTCATACGGAAACTCGTCTGTTAGAAAGGGATTTCATTTTTTTAAACTTATTAGAACTCCTGACTTTGTGTGTGTTCAAAATGCACCATTCGAAGCCACAGCATCATTTTTCAATCCTTTCTGACTTCATTTGTTATTTTTCATGCATTTACTAATTATTTTGAGCAATAAGGCCCTAAAATTGAAAAGCATTTCAAATGAACTCTGAAAAGGTTGAAAGTTGGCATGGTATCATCATTTCATGCACAGAGCATGTGCAAGAAAGTTGAGAGGGTTACGGCAAAAACTGGATGCACTTCGTGTACAAAACGGACAATCTCTTTCAAAGTATCAGGATTTCATTCGGAAACTCGTCTGTTAGAAAGGGATTTCATTTTTTTAAACTTTTTTGAACTCCTGACTTTGTGTGTCCTCAAAATGCACCATTCGAAGCCACATCATCATTTTTCAATCCTTTCTGACTTCATTTGTTATTTTTCATGCATTTACTAATTATTTTGAGCAATAAGACCCTAAAATTGAAAAGCATTTCAAATGAACTCAGAAAAGGTTGAAAGTTGGCATGGTATCATCATTTCATCCACATAGCATGTGCAAGAGAGTTGAGAGGGTTACGGCAAAAACTGGATGCACTTCGTGTACAAAACGGACAATCTCTTTCAAAGTATCAGGATTTCATACGGAAACTCGTCTGTTACAAAGGGATTTCATTTTTTTAAACTTATTAGAACTCCTGACTTTTTGTGTGTTCAAAATGCACCATTCGAAGCCACATCATCATTTTTTAATCCTTTCTGACTTCATTTGTTATTTTTCATGCATTTACTAATTATTTTGAGCAATAAGACCCTAAAATTGAAAAGCATTTCAAATGAACTCAGAAAAGGTTGAAAGTTGGCATGGTATCATCATTTCATGCACATAGCATGTGCAAGGAAGTTGAGAGGGTTACGGCAAAAACTGGATGCACTTCGTGTACAAAACGGACAATCTCTTTCAAAGTATCAGGATTTCATACGGAAACTCGTCTGTTAGAAAGGGATTTCATTTTTTTAAACTTATTTGAACTCCTGACTTTGTGTGTGCTCAAAATGCACCATTCGAAGCCACATCATCATTTTTCAATCCTTTCTGACTTCATTTGTTATTTTTCATGCATTTACTAATTATTTTGAGCAATAAGACCCAAAAATTGAAAAGCATTTCAAATGAACTCTAAAAAGGTTGAACGTTGGTATGGTATCATCATTTCATCCACATAGCATGTGCAAGAAAGTTGAGAGGGTTACGGCAAAAACTGGATGCACTTCGTGTACAAAACGGATAATCTCTTTCAAAGTATCAGGATTTCATACGGAAACTCGTCAGTTACAAAGGGATTTCATTTTTTTAAACTTATTAGAACTCCTGACTTTGTGTGTGTTCAAAATGCACCATTCGAAGCCACATCATCATTTTTCAATCCTTTCTGACTTCATTTGTTATTTTTCATGCATTTACTAATTATTTTGAGCAATAAGACCCTAAAATTGAAAAGCATTTCAAATGAACTCTGAAAAGGTTGAAAGTTGGCATGGTATCATCATTTCATGCACATAGCATGTGCAAGAGAGTTGAGAGGGTTACGGCAAAAACTGGATGCACTTCGTGTACAAAACGGACAATCTCTTTCAAAGTATCAGGATTTCATACGGAAACTCGTCTGTTACAAAGGGATTCCATTTTTTAAAACTTATTTGAACTCCTGACTTTGTGTGTGTTCAAAATGCACCATTCGAAGCCACATCATCATTTTTCAATCCTTTCTGACTTCATTTGTTATTTTTCATGCATTTACTAATTATTTTGAGCAATAAGACCCTAAAATTGAAAAGCATTTCAAATGAACTCAGAAAAGGTTGAAAGTTGGCATGGTATCATCATTTCATCCACATAGCATGTGCAAGAGAGTTGAGAGGGTTACGGCAAAAACTGGATGCACTTCGTGTACAAAACGGACAATCTCTTTCAAAGTATCAGGATTTCATACGGAAACTCGTCTGTTACAAAGGGATTTCATTTTTTTAAACTTATTAGAACTCCTGACTTTTTGTGTGTTCAAAATGCACCATTCGAAGCCACATCATCATTTTTTAATCCTTTCTGACTTCATTTGTTATTTTTCATGCATTTACTAATTATTTTGAGCAATAAGACCCTAAAATTGAAAAGCATTTCAAATGAACTCAGAAAAGGTTGAAAGTTGGCATGGTATCATCATTTCATGCACATAGCATGTGCAAGAAAGTTGAGAGGGTTACGGCAAAAACTGGATGCACTTCGTGTACAAAACGGACAATCTCTTTCAAAGTATCAGGATTTCATACGGAAACTCGTCTGTTAGAAAGGGATTTCATTTTTTTAAACTTATTTGAACTCCTGACTTTGTGTGTGCTCAAAATGCACCATTCGAAGCCACATCATCATTTTTCAATCCTTTCTAACTTCATTTGTTATTTTTCATGCATTTACTAATTATTTTGAGCAATAAGACCCAAAAATTGAAAAGCATTTCAAATGAACTCTAAAAAGGTTGAACGTTGGCATGGTATCATCATTTCATCCACATAGCATGTGCAAGAAAGTTGAGAGGGTTACGGCAAAAACTGGATGCACTTCGTGTACAAAACAGACAATCTTTTCAAAGTATCAGGATTTCATACGGAAACTCGTCTGTTACAAAGGGATTTCATTTTTTTAAACTTATTAGAACTCCTGACTTTGTGTGTGTTCAAAATGCACCATTCGAAGCCACAGCATCATTTTTCAATCCTTTCTGACTTCATTTGTTATTTTTCATGCATTTACTAATTATTTTGAGCAATAAGACCCTAAAATTGAAAAGCATTTCAAATGAACTCTGAAAAGGTTGAAAGTTGGCATGGTATCATCATTTCATGCACAGAGCATGTGCAAGAAAGTTGAGAGGGTTACGGCAAAAACTGGATGCACTTCGTGTACAAAACGGACAATCTCTTTCAAAGTATCAGGATTTCATACGGAAACTCGTCTGTTACAAAGGGATTTCATTTTTTTAAACTTTTTTGAACTCCTGACTTTGTGTGTCCTCAAAATGCACCATTCGAAGCCACATCATCATTTTTCAATCCTTTCTGACTTCATTTGTTATTTTTCATGCATTTACTAATTATTTTGAGCAATAAGACCCAAAAATTGAAAAGCATTTCAAATGAACTCTAAAAAGGTTGAACGTCGGCATGGTATCATCATTTCATCCACATAGCATGTGCAAGAAAGTTGAGAGGGTTACGGCAAAAACTGGATGCGCTTCGTGTACAAAACGGACAATCTCTTTCAAAGTATCAGGATTTCATACGGAAACTCGTCTGTTACAAAGGGATTCCATTTTTTAAAACTTATTTGAACTCCTGACTTTGTGTGTGTTCAAAATGCACCATTCGAAGCCACATCATCATTTTTCAATCCTTTCTGACTTCATTTGTTATTTTTCATGCATTTACTAATTATTTTGAGCAATAAGACCCTAAAATTGAAAAGCATTTCAAATGAACTCAGAAAAGGTTGAAAGTTGGCATGGTATCATCATTTCATCCACATAGCATGTGCAAGAGAGTTGAGAGGGTTACGGCAAAAACTGGATGCACTTCGTGTACAAAACGGACAATCTCTTTCAAAGTATCAGGATTTCAAACGGAAACTCGTCTGTTACAAAGGGATTTCATTTTTTTAAACTTATTAGAACTCCTGACTTTTTGTGTGTTCAAAATGCACCATTCGAAGCCACATCATCATTTTTTAATCCTTTCTGACTTCATTTCTTATTTTTCATGCATTTACTAATTATTTTGAGCAATAAGACCCTAAAATTGAAAAGCATTTCAAATGAACTCAGAAAAGGTTGAAAGTTGGCATGGTATCATCATTTCATGCACATAGCATGTGCAAGAAAGTTGAGAGGGTTACGGCAAAAACTGGATGCACTTCGTGTACAAAACAGACAATCTCTTTCAAAGTATCAGGATTTCATACGGAAACTCGTCTGTTAGAAAGGGATTTCATTTTTTAAAACTTATTTGAACTCCTGACTTTGTGTGTGCTCAAAATGCACCATTCGAAGCCACATCATCATTTTTCAATCCTTTCTGACTTCATTTGTTATTTTTCATGCATTTACTAATTATTTTGAGCAATAAGACCCAAAAATTGAAAAGCATTTCAAATGAACTCTAAAAAGGTTGAACGTTGGCATGGTATCATCATTTCATCCACATAGCATGTGCAAGAAAGTTGAGAGGGTTACGGCAAAAACTGGATGCACTTCGTGTACAAAACGGATAATCTCTTTCAAAGTATCAGGATTTCATACGGAAACTCGTCTGTTACAAAGGGATTTCATTTTTTGAAACTTATTAGAACTCCTGACTTTGTGTGTGTTCAAAATGCACCATTCGAAGCCACATCATCATTTTTCAATCCTTTCTGACTTCATTTGTTATTTTTCATGCATTTACTAATTATTTTGAGCAATAAGACCCTAAAATTGAAAAGCATTTCAAATGAACTCTGAAAAGGTTGAAAGTTGGCATTGTATCATCATTTCATGCACATAGCATGTGCAAGAAAGTGTAGAGGGTTACGGCAAAAACTGGATGCACTTCGTGTACAAAACGGACAATCTCTTTCAAAGTATCAGGATTTCATACGGAAACTCGTCTGTTAGAAAGGGATTTCATTTTTTTAAACTTATTTGAACTCCTGACTTTGTGTGTCCTCAAAATGCACCATTCGAAGCCACATCATCATTTTTCAATCCTTTCTGACTTCATTTGTTATTTTTCATGCATTTACTAATTATTTTGAGCAATAAGACCCAAAAATTGAAATGCATTTCAAATGAACTCTAAAAAGGTTGAACGTCGGCATGGTATCATCATTTCATCCACATAGCATGTGCAAGAAAGTTGAGAGGGTTACGGCAAAAACTGGATGCACTTCGTGTACAAAACGGACAATCTCTTTCAAAGTATCAGGATTTCATACGGAAACTCGTCTGTTACAAAGGGATTCCATTTTTTAAAACTTATTTGAACTCCTGAATTTGTGTGTGTTCAAAATGCACCATTCGAAGCCACATCATCATTTTTCAATCCTTTCTGACTTCATTTGTTATTTTTCATGCATTTACTAATTATTTTGAGCAATAAGACCCTAAAATTGAAAAGCATTTCAAATGAACTCAGAATAGGTTGAAAGTTGGCATGGTATCATCATTTCATCCACATAGCATGTGCAAGAGAGTTGAGAGGGTTACGGCAAAAACTGGATGCACTTCGTGTACAAAACGGACAATCTCTTTCAAAGTATCAGGATTTCATGCGGAACCTCGTCTGTTACAAAGGGATTTCATTTTTTTAAACTTATTAGAACTCCTGACTTTGTGTGTGTTCAAAATGCACCATTCGAAGCCACATCATCATTTCTCAATCCTTTCTGACTTCATTTGTTATTTTTCATGCATTTACTAATTATTTTGAGCAATAACACCCTAAAATTGAAAAACATTTCAAATGAACTCAGAAAAGGTTGAAAGTTGGCATGGTATCATCATTTCATCCACAAAGCATGTGCAAGAGAGTTGAGAGGGTTACGGCAAAAACTGGATGCACTTCGTGTACAAAACGGACAATCTCTTTCAAAGTATCAGGATTTCATACGGAAACTCGTCTGTTACAAAGGGATTTCATTTTTTTAAACTTATTGAACTCCTGACTTTTTGTGTGTTCAAAATGCACCATTCGAAGCCACATCATCATTTTTTAATCCTTTCTGACTTCATTTGTTTTTTTTCATTCATTTACTAATTATTTTGAGCAATACGACCCTAAAATTGAAAAGCATTTCAAATGAACTCAGAAAAGGTTGAAAGTTGGCATGGTATCATCATTTCATGCACATAGCATGTGCAAGAAAGTTGAGAGGGTTACGGCAAAAACTGGATGCACTTCGTGTACAAAACGGACAATCTCTTTCAAAGTATCAGGATTTCATACGGAAACTCGTCTGTTAGAAAGGGATTTCATTTTTTTAAACTTATTTGAACTCCTGACTTTGTGTGTGCTCAAAATGCACCATTCGAAGCCACATCATCATTTTTCAATCCTTTCTGACTTCATTTGTTATTTTTCATGCATTTACTAATTATTTTGAGCAATAAGACCCAAAAATTGAAAAGCATTTCAAATGAACTCTAAAAAGGTTGAACGTTGGCATGGTATCATCATTTCATCCACATAGCATGTGCAAGAAAGTTGAGAGGGTTACGGCAAAAACTGGATGCACTTCGTGTACAAAACGGACAATCTCTTTCAAAGTATCAGGATTTCATACGGAAACTCGTCTGTTACAAAGGGATTTCATTTTTTTAAACTTATTTGAACTCCTGACTTTGTGTGTGTTCAAAATGCACCATTCGAAGCCACATCATCATTTTTCAATCCTTTCAGACTTCATTTGTTATTTTTCATGCATTTACTAATTATTTTGAGCAATAAGACCCTAAAATTGAAAAGCATTTCAAATGAACTCTGAAAAGGTTTAAAGTTGGCATGGTATCATCATTTCATCCACATAGCATGTGCAAGAAAGTTGAGAGGGTTACGGCAAAAACTGGATGCACTTCGTGTACAAAACGGACAATCTCTTTCAAAGTATCAGGATTTCATACGGAAACTCGTCTGTTAGAAAGGGATTTCATTTTTTTAAACTTATTTGAACTCCTGACTTTGTGTGTCCTCAAAATGCACCATTCGAAGCCACATCATCATTTTTCAATCCTTTCTGACTTCATTTGTTATTTTTCATGCATTTACTAATTATTTTGAGCAATAAGACCCAAAAATTGAAAAGCATTTCAAATGAACTCTAAAAAGGTTGAACGTCGGCATGGTACCATCATTTCATCCACATAGCATGTGCAAGAAAGTTGAGAGGGTTACGGCAAAAACTGGATGCACTTCGTGTACAAAACGGACAATCTCTTTCAAAGTATCAGGATTTCATACGGAAACTCGTCTGTTACAAAGGGATTCCATTTTTTTAAACTTATTTGAACTCCTGACTTTGTGTGTGTTCAAAATGCACCATTCGAAGCCACATCATCATTTTTCAATCCTTTCTGACTTCATTTGTTATTTTTCATGCATTTACTAATTATTTTGAGCAATAAGACCCTAAAATTGAAAAGCATTTCAAATGAACTCAAAAAAGGTTGAAAGTTGGCATGGTATCATCATTTCATCCACATAGCATGTGCAAGAGAGTTGAGAGGGTTACGGCAAAAACTGGATGCACTTCGTGTACAAAACGGACAATCTCTTTCAAAGTATCAGGATTTCATACGGAAACTCGTCTGTTACAAAGGGATTTCATTTTTTTAAACTTATTAGAACTCCTGACTTTTTGTGTGTTCAAAATGCACCATTCGAAGCCACATCATCATTTTTCAATCCTTTCTGACTTCAGTTGTTATTTTTCATGCATTTACTAATTATTTTGAGCAATAAGACCCTAAAATTGAAAAGCATTTCAAATGAACTCAGAAAAGGTTGAAAGTTGGCATGGTATCATCATTTCATGCACATAGCATGTGCAAGAAAGTTGAGAGGGTTACGGCAAAAACTGGATGCACTTCGTGTACAAAACGGACAATCTCTTTCAAAGTATCAGGATTTCATACGGAAACTCGTCTGTTAGAAAGGGATTTCATTTTTTTAAACTTATTTGAACTCCTGACTTTGTGTGTGCTCAAAATGCACCATTCGAAGCCACATCATCATTTTTCAATCCTTTCTGACTTCATTTGTTATTTTTCATGCATTTACTAATTATTTTGAGCAATAAGACCCAAAAATTGAAAAGCATTTCAAATGAACTCTAAAAAGGTTGAACGTTGGCATGGTATCATCATTTCATCCACATAGCATGTGCAAGAAAGTTGAGAGGGTTACGGCAAAAACTGGATGCACTTCGTGTACAAAACGGACAATCTCTTTCAAAGTATCAGGATTTCATACGGAAACTCGTCTGTTACAAAGGGATTTCATTTTTTTAAACTTATTGAACTCCTGACTTTTTGTGTGTTCAAAATGAACCATTCGAAGCCACATCATCATTTTTTAATCCTTTCTGACTTCATTTGTTTTTTTTCATTCATTTACTAATTATTTTGAGCAATAAGACCCTAAAATTGAAAAGCATTTCAAATGAACTCAGAAAAGGTTGAAAGTTGGCATGGTATCATCATTTCATGCACATAGCATGTGCAAGAAAGTTGAGAGGGTTACGGCAAAAACTGGATGCACTTCGTGTACAAAACGGACAATCTCTTTCAAAGTATCAGGATTTCATACGGAAACTCGTCTGTTAGAAAGGGATTTCATTTTTTTAAACTTATTTGAACTCCTGACTTTGTGTGTGCTCAAAATGCACCATTCGAAGCCACATCATCATTTTTCAATCCTTTCTGACTTCATTTGTTATTTTTCATGCATTTACTAATTATTTTGAGCAATAAGACCCAAAAATTGAAAAGCATTTCAAATGAACTCTAAAAAGGTTGAACGTTGGCATGGTATCATCATTTCATCCACATAGCATGTGCAAGAAAGTTGAGAGGGTTACGGCAAAAACTGGATGCACTTCGTGTACAAAACGGACAATCTCTTTCAAAGTATCAGGATTTCATACGGAAACTCGTCTGTTACAAAGGGATTTCATTTTTTTAAACTTATTTGAACTCCTGACTTTGTGTGTGTTCAAAATGCACCATTCGAAGCCACATCATCATTTTTCAATCCTTTCAGACTTCATTTGTTATTTTTCATGCATTTACTAATTATTTTGAGCAATAAGACCCTAAAATTGAAAAGCATTTCAAATGAACTCTGAAAAGGTTTAAAGTTGGCATGGTATCATCATTTCATCCACATAGCATGTGCAAGAAAGTTGAGAGGGTTACGGCAAAAACTGGATGCACTTCGTGTACAAAACGGACAATCTCTTTCAAAGTATCAGGATTTCATACGGAAACTCGTCTGTTAGAAAGGGATTTCATTTTTTTAAACTTATTTGAACTCCTGACTTTGTGTGTCCTCAAAATGCACCATTCGAAGCCACATCATCATATTTCAATCCTTTCTGACTTCATTTGTTATTTTTCATGCATTTACTAATTATTTTGAGCAATAAGACCCAAAAATTGAAAAGCATTTCAAATGAACTCTAAAAAGGTTGAACGTCGGCATGGTACCATCATTTCATCCACATAGCATGTGCAAGAAAGTTGAGAGGGTTACGGCAAAAACTGGATGCACTTCGTGTACAAAACGGACAATCTCTTTCAAAGTATCAGGATTTCATACGGAAACTCGTCTGTTACAAAGGGATTCCATTTTTTTAAACTTATTTGAACTCCTGACTTTGTGTGTGTTCAAAATGCACCATTCGAAGCCACATCATCATTTTTCAATCCTTTCTGACTTCATTTGTTATTTTTCATGCATTTACTAATTATTTTGAGCAATAAGACCCTAAAATTGAAAAGCATTTCAAATGAACTCAAAAAAGGTTGAAAGTTGTCATGGTATCATCATTTCATCCACATAGCATGTGCAAGAGAGTTGAGAGGGTTACGGCAAAAACTGGATGCACTTCGTGTACAAAACGGACAATCTCTTTCAAAGTATCAGGATTTCATACGGAAACTCGTCTGTTACAAAGGGATTTCATTTTTTTAAACTTATTAGAACTCCTGACTTTTTGTGTGTTCAAAATGCACCATTCGAAGCCACATCATCATTTTTCAATCCTTTCTGACTTCAGTTGTTATTTTTCAAGCATTTACTAATTATTTTGAGCAATAAGACCCTAAAATTGAAAAGCATTTCAAATGAACTCAGAAAAGGTTGAAAGTTGGCATGGTATCATCATTTCATGCACATAGCATGTGCAAGAAAGTTGAGAGGGTTACGGCAAAAACTGGATGCACTTCGTGTACAAAACGGACAATCTCTTTCAAAGTATCAGGATTTCATACGGAAACTCGTCTGTTAGAAAGGGATTTCATTTTTTTAAACTTATTTGAACTCCTGACTTTGTGTGTGCTCAAAATGCACCATTCGAAGCCACATCATCATTTTTCAATCCTTTCTGACTTCATTTGTTATTTTTCATGCATTTACTAATTATTTTGAGCAATAAGACCCAAAAATTGAAAAGCATTTCAAATGAACTCTAAAAAGGTTGAACGTTGGCATGGTATCATCATTTCATCCACATAGCATGTGCAAGAAAGTTGAGAGGGTTACGGCAAAAACTGGATGCACTTCGTGTACAAAACGGACAATCTCTTTCAAAGTATCAGGATTTCATACGAAAACTCGTCTGTTACAAAGGGATTTCATTTTTTTAAACTTATTTGAACTCCTGACTTTGTGTGTGTTCAAAATGCACCATTCGAAGCCACATCATCATTTTTCAATCCTTTCTGACTTCATTTGTTATTTTTCATGCATTTACTAATTATTTTGAGCAATAAGACCCTAAAATTGAAAAGCATTTCAAATGAACTCTGAAAAGGTTGAAAGTTGGCATGGTATCATCATTTCATCCACATAGCATGTGCAAGAAAGTTGAGAGGGTTACGGCAAAAACTGGATGCACTTCGTGTACAAAACGGACAATCTCTTTCAAAGTATCAGGATTTCATACGGAAACTCGTCTGTTAGAAAGGGATTTCATTTTTTTAAACTTATTTGAACTCCTGACTTTGTGTGTCCTCAAAATGCACCATTCGAAGCCACATCATCATTTTTCAATCCTTTCTGACTTCATTTGTTATTTTTCATGCATTTACTAATTATTTTGAGCAATAAGACCCAAAAATTGAAAAGCATTTCAAATGAACTCTAAAAAGGTTGAACGTCGGCATGGTATCATCATTTCATCCACATAGCATGTGCAAGAAAGTTGAGAGGGTTACGGCAAAAACTGGATGCACTTCGTGTACAAAACGGACAATCTCTTTCAAAGTATCAGGATTTCATACGGAAACTCGTCTGTTACAAAGGGATTCCATTTTTTTAAACTTATTTGAACTCCTGACTTTGTGTGTGTTCAAAATGCACCATTCGAAGCCACGTCATCATTTTTCAATCCTTTCTGACTTCATTTGTTATTTTTCATGCATTTACTAATTATTTTGAGCAATAAGACCCTAAAATTGAAAAGCATTTCAAATGAACTCAGAAAAGGTTGAAAGTTGGCATGGTATCATCATTTCATCCACATAGCATGTGCAAGAGAGTTGAGAGGGTTACGGCAAAAACTGGATGCACTTCGTGTACAAAACGGACAATCTCTTTCAAAGTATCAGGATTTCATACGGAAACTCGTCTGTTACAAAGGGATTTCATTTTTTTAAACTTATTAGAACTCCTGACTTTTTGTGTGTTCAAAATGCACCATTCGAAGCCACATCATCATTTTTCAATCCTTTCTGACTTCATTTGTTATTTTTCATGCATTTACTAATTATTTTGAGCAATAAGACCCTAAAATTGAAAAGCATTTCAAATGAACTCAGAAAAGGTTGAAAGTTGGCATGGTATCATCATTTCATGCACATAGCATGTGCAAGAAAGTTGAGAGGGTTACGGCAAAAACTGGATGCACTTCGTGTACAAAACGGACAATCTCTTTCAAAGTATCAGGATTTCATACGGAAACTCGTCTGTTAGAAAGGGATTTCATTTTTTTAAACTTATTTGAACTCCTGACTTTGTGTGTGCTCAAAATGCACCATTCGAAGCCACATCATCATTTTTCAATCCTTTCTGACTTCATTTGTTATTTTTCATGCATTTACTAATTATTTTGAGCAATAAGACCCAAAAATTGAAAAGCATTTCAAATGAACTCTAAAAAGGTTGAACGTTGGCATGGTATCATCATTTCATCCACATAGCATGTGCAAGAAAGTTGAGAGGGTTACGGCAAAAACTGGATGCACTTCGTGTACAAAACGGACAATCTCTTTCAAAGTATCAGGATTTCATACGGAAACTCGTCTGTTACAAAGGGATTTCATTTTTTAAACTTATTTGAACTCCTGACTTTGTGTGTGTTCAAAATGCACCATTCGAAGCCACATCATCATTTTTCAATCCTTTCAGACTTCATTTGTTATTTTTCATGCATTTACTAATTATTTTGAGCAATAAGACCCTAAAATTGAAAAGCATTTCAAATGAACTCTGAAAAGGTTGAAAGTTGGCATGGTATCATCATTTCATCCACATAGCATGTGCAAGAAAGTTGAGAGGGTTACGGCAAAAACTGGATGCACTTCGTGTACAAAACGGACAATCTCTTTCAAAGTATCAGGATTTCATACGGAAACTCGTCTGTTAGAAAGGGATTTCATTTTTTTAAACTTATTTGAACTCCTGACTTTGTCTGTCCTCAAAATGCACCATTCGAAGCCACATCATCATTTTTCAATCCTTTCTGACTTCATTTGTTATTTTTCATGCATTTACTAATTATTTTGAGCAATAAGACCGAAAAATTGAAAAGCATTTCAAATGAACTCTAAAAAGGTTGAACGTCGGCATGGTATCATCATTTCATCCACATAGCATGTGCAAGAAAGTTGAGAGGGTTACGGCAAAAACTGGATGCACTTCGTGTACAAAACGGACAATCTCTTTCAAAGTATCAGGATTTCATACGGAAACTCGTCTGTTACAAAGGGATTCCATTTTTTTAAACTTATTTGAACTCCTGACTTTGTGTGTGTTCAAAATGCACCATTCGAAGCCACATCATCATTTTTCAATCCTTTCTGACTTCATTTGTTATTTTTCATGCATTTACTAATTATTTTGAGCAATAAGACCCTAAAACTGAAAAGCATTTCAAATGAACTCTAAAAAGGTTGAACGTCGGCATGGTATCATCATTTCATCCACATAGCATGTGCAAGAAAGTTGAGAGGGTTACGGCAAAAACTGGATGCACTTCGTGTACAAAACGGACAATCTCTTTCAAAGTATCAGGATTTCATACGGAAACTCGTCTGTTACAAAGGGATTCCATTTTTTTAAACTTATTTGAACTCCTGACTTTGTGTGTCCTCAAAATGCACCATTCGAAGCCACATCATCATTTTTCAATCCTTTCTGACTTCATTTGTTATTTTTCATGCATTTACTAATTATTTTGAGCAATAAGACCCAAAAATTGAAAAGCATTTCAAATGAACTCTAAAAAGGTTGAACGTCGGCATGGTATCATCATTTCATCCACATAGCATGTGCAAGAAAGTTGAGAGGGTTACGGCAAAAACTGGATGCACTTCGTGTACAAAACGGACAATCTCTTTCAAAGTATGAGGATTTCATACGGAAACTCGTCTGTTACAAAGGGATTCCATTTTTTTAAACTTATTTGAACTCCTGACTTTGTGTGTGTTCAAAATGCACCATTCGAAGCCACATCATCATTTTTCAATCCTTTTTGACTTCATTTGTTATTTTTCATGCATTTACTAATTATTTTGAGCAATAAGACCCTAAAATTGAAAAGCATTTCAAATGAACTCAGAAAAGGTTGAAAGTTGGCATGGTATCATCATTTCATCCACATAGCATGTGCAAGAGAGTTGAGAGGGTTACGGCAAAAACTGGATGCACTTCGTGTACAAAACGGACAATCTCTTTCAAAGTATCAGGATTTCATACGGAAACTCGTCTGTTACAAAGGGATTTCATTTTTTTAAACTTATTAGAACTCCTTACTTTTTGTGTGTTCAAAATGCACCATTCGAAGCCACATCATCATTTTTCAATCCTTTCTGACTTCATTTGTTATTTTTCATGCATTTACTAATTATTTTGAGCAATAAGACCCTAAAATTGAAAAGCATTTCAAATGAACTCAGAAAAGGTTGAACGTTGGCATGGTATCATCATTTCATCCACATAGCATGTGCAAGAAAGTTGAGAGGGTTACGGCAAAAACTGGATGCACTTCGTGTACAAAGCGGACAATCTCTTTCAAAGTATCAGGATTTCATACGGAAACTCGTCTGTTACAAAGGGATTCCATTTTTTTAAACTTATTTGAACTCCTGACTTTGTGTGTGTTCAAAATGCACCATTCGAAGCCACATCATCATTTTTCAATCCTTTCTGACTTCATTTGTTATTTTTCATGCATTTACTAATTATTTTGAGCAATAAGACCCTAAAATTGAAAAGCATTTCAAATGAACTCAGAAAAGGTTGAAAGTTGGCATGGTATCATCATTTCATCCACATAGCATGTGCAAGAGAGTTGAGAGGGTTACGGCAAAAACTGGATGCACTTCGTGTACAAAACGGACAATCTCTTTCAAAGTATCAGGATTTCATACGGAAACTCGTCTGTTACAAAGGGATTTCTTTTTCTAAACTTATTAGAACTCCTGACTTTTTGTGTGTTCAAAATGCACCATTCGAAGCCACATCATCATTTTTCAATCCTTTCTGACTTCATTTGTTATTTTTCATGCATTTACTAATTATTTTGAGCAATAAGACCCTAAAATTGAAAAGCATTTCAAATGAACTCAGAAAAGGTTGAAAGTTGGCATGGTATCATCATTTCATGCACATAGCATGTGCAAGAAAGTTGAGAGGGTTACGACAAAAACTGGATGCACTTCGTGTACAAAATGGACAATCTCTTTCAAAGTATCAGGATTTCATACGGAAACTCGTCTGTTAGAAAGGGATTTCATTTTCTTAAACTTATTTGAACTCCTCACTTTTTGTGTGTTCAAAATGCACCATTCGAAGCCACATCATCATTTTTCAATCCTTTCTGACTTCATTTGTTATTTTTCATGCATTTACTAATTATTTTGAGCAATAAGACCCTAAAATTGAAAAGCATTTCAAATGAACTCAGAAAAGGTTGAACGTTGGCATGGTATCATCATTTCATCCACATAGCATGTGCAAGAAAGTTGAGAGGGTTACGGCAAAAACTGGATGCACTTCGTGTACAAAACGGACAATCTCTTTCAAAGTATCAGGATTTCATACGGAAACTCGTCTGTTACAAAGGGATTTCATTTTTTAAAACTTATTTGAAATCCTGACTTTGTGTGTGTTCAAAATGCACCATTCGAAGCCACATCATCATTTTTCAATCCTTTCTGACTTCATTTGTTATTTTTCATGCATTTACTAATTATTTTGAGCAATAAGACCCTAAAATTGAAAAGCATTTCAAATGAACTCAGAAAAGGTTGAACGTTGGCATGGTATCATCATTTCATCCACATAGCATGTGCAAGAAAGTTGAGAGGGTTACGGCAAAAACTGGATGCACTTCGTGTACAAAACGGACAATCTCTTTCAAAGTATCAGGATTTCATATGGAAACTCGTCTGTTACAAAGGGATTCCATTTTTTTAAACTTATTTGAACTCCTGACTTTGTGTGTGTTCAAAATGCACCATTCGAAGCCACATCATCATTTTTCAATCCTTTCTGACTTCATTTGTTATTTTTCATGCATTTACTAATTATTTTGAGCAATAAGACCCTAAAATTGAAAAGCATTTCAAATGAACTCAGAAAAGGTTGAAAGTTGGCATGGTATCATCATTTCATCCACATAGCATGTGCAAGAGAGTTGAGAGGGTTACGGCAAAAACTGGATGCACTTCGTGTACAAAACGGACAATCTCTTTCAAAGTATCAGGATTTCATACGGAAACTCGTCTGTTACAAAGGGATTTCTTTTTTTAAAACTTATTAGAACTCCTGACTTTTTGTGTGTTCAAAATGCACCATTCGAAGCCACATCATCATTTTTCAATCCTTTCTGACTTCATTTGTTATTTTTCATGCATTTACTAATTATTTTGAGCAATAAGACCCTAAAATTGAAAAGCATTTCAAATGAACTCAGAAAAGGTTGAAAGTTGGCATGGTATCATCATTTCATGCACATAGCATGTGCAAGAGAGTTGAGAGGGTTACGGCAAAAACTGGATGCACTTCGTGTACAAAACGGACAATCTCTTTCAAAGTATCAGGATTTCATACGGAAACTCGTCTGTTAGAAAGGGATTTCATTTTTTTAAACTTATTTGAACTCCTGACTTTTTGTGTGTTCAAAATGCACCATTCGAAGCCACATCATCATTTTTCAATCCTTTCTGACTTCATTTGTTATTTTTCATGCATTTACTAATTATTTTGAGCAATAAGACCCTAAAATTGAAAAGAATTTCAAATGAACTCTAAAAAGGTTGAACGTCGGCATGGTATCATCATTTCATCCACATAGCATGTGCAAGAAAGTTGAGAGGGTTACGGCAAAAACTGGATGCACTTCGTGTACAAAACGGACAATCTCTTTCAAAGTATCAGGATTTCATACGGAAACTCGTCTGTTACAAAGGGATTCCATTTTTTTAAACTTATTTGAACTCCTGACTTTGTGTGTGTTCAAAATGCACCATTCGAAGCCACATCATCATTTTTCAATCCTTTCTGACTTCATTTGTTATTTTTCATGCATTTACTAATTATTTTGAGCAATAAGACCCTAAAATTGAAAAGCATTTCAAATGAACTGAGAAAAGGTTGAAAGTTGGCATGGTATCATCATTTCATCCACATAGCATGTGCAAGAGAGTTGAGAGGGTTACGGCAAAAACTGGATGCACTTCGTGTACAAAACGGACAATCTCTTTCAAAGTATCAGGATTTCATACGGAAACTCGTCTGTTACAAAGGGATTTCTTTTTTTAAACTTATTAGAACTCCTGACTTTTTGTGTGTTCAAAATGCACCATTCGAAGCCACATCATCATTTTTCAATCCTTTCTGACTTCATTTGTTATTTTTCATGCATTTACTAATTATTTTGAGCAATAAGACCCTAAAATTGAAAAGCATTTCAAATGAACTCAGAAAAGGTTGAAAGTTGGCATGGTATCATCATTTCATGCACATAGCATGTGCAAGAAAGTTGAGAGGGTTACGGCAAAAACTGGATCCACTTCGTGTACAAAACGGACAATCTCTTTCAAAGTATCAGGATTTCATACGGAAACTCGTCTGTTACAAAGGGATTTCATTTTTTTAAACTTATTTGAACTCCTGACTTTTTGTGTGTTCAAAATGCACCATTCGAAGCCACATCATCATTTTTCAATCCTTTCTGACTTCATTTGTTATTTTTCATGCATTTACTAATTATTTTGAGCAATAAGACCCTAAAATTGAAAAGCATTTCAAATGAACTCAGAAAAGGTTGAACGTTGGCATGGTATCATCATTTCATCCACATAGCATGTGCAAGAAAGTTGAGAGGGTTACGGCAAAAACTGGATGCACTTCGTGTACAAAACGGACAATCTCTTTCAAAGTATCAGGATTTCATACGGAAACTCGTCTGTTACAAAGGGATTTCATTTTTTAAAACTTATTTGAACTCCTGACTTTGTGTGTGTTCAAAATGCACCATTCGAAGCCACATCATCATTTTTCAATCCTTTCTGACTTCATTTGTTATTTTTCATGCATTTACTAATTATTTTGAGCAATAAGACTCAAAAATTGAAAAGCATTTCAAATGAACTCTAAAAAGGTTGAACGTTGGCATGGTATCATCATTTCATCCACATAGCATGTGCAAGAATGTTGAGAGGGTTACGGCAAAAACTGGATGCACTTTGTGTACAAAACGGACAATCTCTTTCAAAGTATCAGGATTTCATACGGAAACTCGTCTGTTACAAAGGGATTTCATTTTTTTAAACTTATTTGAACTCCTGACTTTGTGTGTGTTCAAAATGCACCATTCGAAGCCACATCATCATTTTTCAATCCTTTCTGACTTCATTTGTTATTTTTCATGCATTTACTAATTATTTTGAGCAATAAGACCCTAAAATTGAAAAGCATTTCAAATGAACTCTAAAAAGGTTGAACGTCGGCATGGTATCATCATTTCATCCACATAGCATGTGCAAGAAAGTTGAGAGGGTTACGGCAAAAACTGGATGCACTTCGTGTACAAAACGGACAATCTCTTTCAAAGTATCAGGATTTCATACGGAAACTCGTCTGTTACAAAGGGATTCCATTTTTTTAAACTTATTTGAACTCCTGACTTTGTGTGTGTTCAAAATGCACCATTCGAAGCCACATCATCATTTTTCAATCCTTTCTGACTTCATTTGTTATTTTCCATGCATTTACTAATTATTTTGAGCAATAAGACCCTAAAATTGAAAAGCATTTCAAATGAACTGAGAAAAGGTTGAAAGTTGGCATGGTATCATCATTTCATCCACATAGCATGTGCAAGAGAGTTGAGAGGGTTACGGCAAAAACTGGATGCACTTCGTGTACAAAACGGACAATCTCTTTCAAAGTATCAGGATTTCATATGGAAACTCGTCTGTTACAAAGGGATTTCTTTTTTTAAACTTATTAGAACTCCTGACTTTTTGTGTGTTCAAAATGCACCATTCGAAGCCACATCATCATTTTTCAATCCTTTCTGACTTCATTTGTTATTTTTCATGCATTTACTAATTATTTTGAGCAATAAGACCCTAAAATTGAAAAGCATTTCAAATGAACTCAGAAAAGGTTGAAAGTTGGCATGGTATCATCATTTCATGCACATAGCATGTGCAAGAAAGTTGAGAGGGTTACGGCAAAAACTGGATGCACTTCGTGTACAAAACGGACAATCTCTTTCAAAGTATCAGGATTTCATACGGAAACTCGTCTGTTAGAAAGGGATTTCATTTTTTTAAACTTATTTGAACTCCTGACTTTTTGTGTGTTCAAAATGCACCATTCGAAGCCACATCATCATTTTTCAATCCTTTCTGACTTCATTTGTTATTTTTCATGCATTTACTAATTATTTTGAGCAATAAGACCCTAAAATTGAAAAGCATTTCAAATGAACTCAGAAAAGGTTGAACGTTGGCATGGTATCATCATTTCATCCACATAGCATGTGCAAGAAAGTTGAGAGGGTTACGGCAAAAACTGGATGCACTTCGTGTACAAAACGGACAATCTCTTTCAAAGTATCAGGATTTCATACGGAAACTCGTCTGTTACAAAGGGATTTCATTTTTTAAAACTTATTTGAACTCCTGACTTTGTGTTAGTTCAAAATGCACCATTCGAAGCCACATCATCATTTTTCAATCCTTTCTGACTTCATTTGTTATTTTTCATGCATTTACTAATTATTTTGAGCAATAAGACTCAAAAATTGAAAAGCATTTCAAATGAACTCTAAAAAGGTTGACGTTGGCATGGTATCATCATTTCATCCACATAGCATGTGCAAGAAAGTTGAGAGGGTTACGGCAAAAACTGGATGCACTTTGTGTACAAAACAGACAATCTCTTTCAAAGTATCAGGATTTCATACGGAAACTCGTCTGTTACAAAGGGATTTCATTTTTTTAAACTTATTTGAACTCCTGACTTTGTGTGTGTTCAAAATGCACCATTCGAAGCCACATCATCATTTTTCAATCCTTTCTGACTTCATTTGTTATTTTTCATGCATTTACTAATTATTTTGAGCAATAAGACCCTAAAATTGAAAAGCATTTCAAATGAACTCTAAAAAGGTTGAACGTCGGCATGGTATCATCATTTCATCCACATAGCATGTGCAAGAAAGTTGAGAGGGTTACGGCAAAAACTGGATGCACTTCGTGTACAAAACGGACAATCTCTTTCAAAGTATCAGGATTTCATACGGAAACTCGTCTGTTACAAAGGGATTCCATTTTTTTAAACTTATTTGAACTCCTGACTTTGTGTGTGTTCAAAATGCACCATTCGAAGCCACATCATCATTTTTCAATCCTTTCTGACTTCATTTGTTATTTTTCATGCATTTACTAATTATTTTGAGCAATAAGACCCTAAAATTGAAAAGCATTTCAAATGAACTGAGAAAAGGTTGAAAGTTGGCATGGTATCATCATTTCATCCACATAGCATGTGCAAGAGAGTTGAGAGGGTTACGGCAAAAACTGGATGCACTTCGTGTACAAAACGGACAATCTCTTTCAAAGTATCAGGATTTCATACGGAAACTCGTCTGTTACAAAGGGATTTCTTTTTTTTAAACTTATTAGAACTCCTGACTTTTTGTGTGTTCAAAATGCACCATTCGAAGCCACATCATCATTTTTCAATCCTTTCTGACTTCATTTGTTATTTTTCATGCATTTACTAATTATTTTGAGCAATAAGACCCTAAAATTGAAAAGCATTTCAAATGAACTCAGAAAAGGTTGAAAGTTGGCATGGTATCATCATTTCATCCACATAGCATGTGCAAGAGAGTTGAGAGGGTTACGGCAAAAACTGGATGCACTTCGTGTACAAAACGGACAATCTCTTTCAAAGTATCAGGATTTCATACGGAAACTCGTCTGTTACAAAGGGATTTCTTTTTTTAAAACTTATTAGAACTCCTGACTTTTTGTGTGTTCAAAATGCACCATTCGAAGCCACATCATCATTTTTCAATCCTTTCTGACTTCATTTGTTATTTTTCATGCATTTACTAATTATTTTGAGCAATAAGACCCTAAAATTGAAAAGCATTTCAAATGAACTCAGAAAAGGTTGAAAGTTGGCATGGTATCATCATTTCATGCACATAGCATGTGCAAGAAAGTTGAGAGGGTTACGGCAAAAACTGGATGCACTTCGTGTACAAAACGGACAATCTCTTTCAAAGTATCAGGATTTCATACGGAAACTCGTCTGTTACAAAGGGATTTCATTTTTTAAAACTTATTTGAACTCCTGACTTTTTGTGTGTTCAAAATGCACCATTCGAAGCCACATCATCATTTTTCAATCCTTTCTGACTTCATTTGTTATTTTTCATGCATTTACTAATTATTTTGAGCAATAAGACCCTAAAATTGAAAAGCATTTCAAATGAACTCAGAAAAGGTTGAACGTTGGCATGGTATCATCATTTCATCCACATAGCATGTGCAAGAAAGTTGAGAGGGTTACGGCAAAAACTGGATGCACTTCGTGTACAAAACGGACAATCTCTTTCAAAGTATCAGGATTTCATACGGAAACTCGTCTGTTACAAAGGGATTTCATTTTTAAAACTTATTTGAACTCCTGACTTTGTGTTAGTTCAAAATGCACCATTCGAAGCCACATCATCATTTTTCAATCCTTTCTGACTTCATTTGTTATTTTACATGCATTTACTAATTATTTTGAGCAATAAGACCCTAAAATTGAAAAGCATTTCAAATGAACTCAGAAAAGGTTGAACGTTGGCATGGTATCATCATTTCATCCACATAGCATGTGCAAGAAAGTTGAGAGGGTTACGCCAAAAACTGGATGCACTTCGTGTACAAAACGGACAATCTCTTTCAAAGTATCAGGATTTCATACGGAAACTCGTCTGTTACAAAGGGATTTCATTTTTTAAAACTTATTTGAACTCCTGACTTTGTGTTAGTTCAAAATGCACCATTCGAAGCCACATCATCATTTTTCAATCCTTTCTGACTTCATTTGTTATTTTTCATGCATTTACTAATTATTTTGAGCAATAAGACTCAAAAATTGAAAAGCATTTCAAATGAACTCTAAAAAGGTTGACGTTGGCATGGTATCATCATTTCATCCACATAGCATGTGCAAGAAAGTTGAGAGGGTTACGGCAAAAACTGGATGCACTTTGTGTACAAAACAGACAATCTCTTTCAAAGTATCAGGATTTCATACGGAAACTCGTCTGTTACAAAGGGATTTCATTTTTTTAAACTTATTTGAACTCCTGACTTTTTGTGTGTTCAAAATGCACCATTCGAAGCCACATCATCATTTTTCAATCCTTTCTGACTTCATTTGTTATTTTTCATGCATTTACTAATTATTTTGAGCAATAAGACCCTAAAATTGAAAAGCATTTCAAATGAACTCAGAAAAGGTTGAACGTTGGCATGGTATCATCATTTCATCCACATAGCATGTGCAAGAAAGTTGAGAGGGTTACGGCAAAAACTGGATGCACTTCGTGTACAAAACGGACAATCTCTTTCAAAGTATCAGGATTTCATACGGAAACTCGTCTGTTACAAAGGGATTTCATTTTTTAAAACTTATTTGAACTCCTGACTTTGTGTTAGTTCAAAATGCACCATTCGAAGCCACATCATCATTTTTCAATCCTTTCTGACTTCATTTGTTATTTTTCATGCATTTACTAATTATTTTGAGCAATAAGACTCAAAAATTGAAAAGCATTTCAAATGAACTCTAAAAAGGTTGACGTTGGCATGGTATCATCATTTCATCCACATAGCATGTGCAAGAAAGTTGAGAGGGTTACGGCAAAAACTGGATGCACTTTGTGTACAAAACAGACAATCTCTTTCAAAGTATCAGGATTTCATACGGAAACTCGTCTGTTACAAAGGGATTTCATTTTTTTAAACTTATTTGAACTCCTGACTTTGTGTGTGTTCAAAATGCACCATTCGAAGCCACATCATCATTTTTCAATCCTTTCTGACTTCATTTGTTATTTTTCATGCATTTACTAATTATTTTGAGCAATAAGACCCTAAAATTGAAAAGCATTTCAAATGAACTCTAAAAAGGTTGAACGTCGGCATGGTATCATCATTTCATCCACATAGCATGTGCAAGAAAGTTGAGAGGGTTACGGCAAAAACTGGATGCACTTCGTGTACAAAACGGACAATCTCTTTCAAAGTATCAGGATTTCATACGGAAACTCGTCTGTTACAAAGGGATTCCATTTTTTTAAACTTATTTGAACTCCTGACTTTGTGTGTGTTCAAAATGCACCATTCGAAGCCACATCATCATTTTTCAATCCTTTCTGACTTCATTTGTTATTTTTCATGCATTTACTAATTATTTTGAGCAATAAGACCCTAAAATTGAAAAGCATTTCAAATGAACTCAGAAAAGGTTGAAAGTTGGCATGGTATCATCATTTCATCCACATAGCATGTGCAAGAGAGTTGAGAGGGTTACGGCAAAAACTGGATGCACTTCGTGTACAAAACGGACAATCTCTTTCAAAGTATCAGGATTTCATACGGAAACTCGTCTGTTACAAAGGGATTTCTTTTTTTAAAACTTATTAGAACTCCTGACTTTTTGTGTGTTCAAAATGCACCATTCGAAGCCACATCATCATTTTTCAATCCTTTCTGACTTCATTTGTTATTTTTCATGCATTTACTAATTATTTTGAGCAATAAGACCCTAAAATTGAAAAGCATTTCAAATGAACTCAGAAAAGGTTGAAAGTTGGCATGGTATCATCATTTCATGCACATAGCATGTGCAAGAAAGTTGAGAGGGTTACGGCAAAAACTGGATGCACTTCGTGTACAAAACGGACAATCTCTTTCAAAGTATCAGGATTTCATACGGAAACTCGTCTGTTACAAAGGGATTTCATTTTTTAAAACTTATTTGAACTCCTGACTTTTTGTGTGTTCAAAATGCACCATTCGAAGCCACATCATCATTTTTCAATCCTTTCTGACTTCATTTGTTATTTTTTATGCATTTACTAATTATTTTGAGCAATAAGACCCTAAAATTGAAAAGCATTTCAAATGAACTCAGAAAAGGTTGAACGTTGGCATGGTATCATCATTTCATCCACATAGCATGTGCAAGAAAGTTGAGAGGGTTACGGCAAAAACTGGATGCACTTCGTGTACAAAACGGACAATCTCTTTCAAAGTATCAGGATTTCATACGGAAACTCGTCTGTTACAAAGGGATTTCATTTTTTAAAACTTATTTGAACTCCTGACTTTGTGTTAGTTCAAAATGCACCATTCGAAGCCACATCATCATTTTTCAATCCTTTCTGACTTCATTTGTTATTTTTCATGCATTTACTAATTATTTTGAGCAATAAGACCCTAAAATTGAAAAGCATTTCAAATGAACTCAGAAAAGGTTGAACGTTGGCATGGTATCATCATTTCATCCACATAGCATGTGCAAGAAAGTTGAGAGGGTTACGGCAAAAACTGGATGCACTTCGTGTACAAAACGGACAATCTCTTTCAAAGTATCAGGATTTCATACGGAAACTCGTCTGTTACAAAGGGATTTCATTTTTTAAAACTTATTTGAACTCCTGACTTTGTGTTAGTTCAAAATGCACCATTCGAAGCCACATCATCATTTTTCAATCCTTTCTGACTTCATTTGTTATTTTTCATGCATTTACTAATTATTTTGAGCAATAAGACTCAAAAATTGAAAAGCATTTCAAATGAACTCTAAAAAGGTTGACGTTGGCATGGTATCATCATTTCATCCACATAGCATGTGCAAGAAAGTTGAGAGGGTTACGGCAAAAACTGGATGCACTTTGTGTACAAAACAGACAATCTCTTTCAAAGTATCAGGATTTCATACGGAAACTTGTCTGTTACAAAGGGATTTCATTTTTTTAAACTTATTTGAACTCCTGACTTTGTGTGTGTTCAAAATGCACCATTCGAAGCCACATCATCATTTTTCAATCCTTTCTGACTTCATTTGTTATTTTTCATGCATTTACTAATTATTTTGAGCAATAAGACCCTAAAATTGAAAAGCATTTCAAATGAACTCTAAAAAGGTTGAACGTCGGCATGGTATCATCATTTCATCCACATAGCATGTGCAAGAAAGTTGAGAGGGTTACGGCAAAAACTGGATGCACTTCGTGTACAAAACGGACAATCTCTTTCAAAGTATCAGGATTTCATACGGAAACTCGTCTGTTACAAAGGGATTCCATTTTTTTAAACTTATTTGAACTCCTGACTTTGTGTGTGTTCAAAATGCACCATTCGAAGCCACATCATCATTTTTCAATCCTTTCTGACTTCATTTGTTATTTTTCATGCATTTACTAATTATTTTGAGCAATAAGACCCTAAAATTGAAAAGCATTTCAAATGAACTCAGAAAAGGTTGAAAGTTGGCATGGTATCATCATTTCATCCACATAGCATGTGCAAGAGAGTTGAGAGGGTTACGGCAAAAACTGGATGCACTTCGTGTACAAAACGGACAATCTCTTTCAAAGTATCAGGATTTCATACGGAAACTCGTCTGTTACAAAGGGATTTCTTTTTTTTAAACTTATTAGAACTCCTGACTTTTTGTGTGTTCAAAATGCACCATTCGAAGCCACATCATCATTTTTCAATCCTTTCTGACTTCATTTGTTATTTTTCATGCATTTACTAATTATTTTGAGCAATAAGACCCTAAAATTGAAAAGCATTTCAAATGAACTCAGAAAAGGTTGAAAGTTGGCATGGTATCATCATTTCATGCACATAGCATGTGCAAGAAAGTTGAGAGGGTTACGGCAAAAACTGGATGCACTTCGTGTACAAAACGGACAATCTCTTTCAAAGTATCAGGATTTCATACGGAAACTCGTCTGTTACAAAGGGATTTCATTTTTTAAAACTTATTTGAACTCCTGACTTTTTGTGTGTTCAAAATGCACCATTCGAAGCCACATCATCATTTTTCAATCCTTTCTGACTTCATTTGTTATTTTTCATGCATTTACTAATTATTTTGAGCAATAAGACCCTAAAATTGAAAAGCATTTCAAATGAACTCAGAAAAGGTTGAACGTTGGCATGGTATCATCATTTCATCCACATAGCATGTGCAAGAAAGTTGAGAGGGTTACGGCAAAAACTGGATGCACTTCGTGTACAAAACGGACAATCTCTTTCAAAGTATCAGGATTTCATACGGAAACTCGTCTGTTACAAAGGGGTTTCATTTTTAAAACTTATTTGAACTCCTGACTTTGTGTGTGTTCAAAATGCACCATTCGAAGCCACATCATCATTTTTCAATCCTTTCTGACTTCATTTGTTATTTTCATGCATTTACTAATTATTTTGAGCAATAAGACTCAAAAATTGAAAAGCATTTCAAATGAACTCTAAAAAGGTTGAACGTTGGCATGGTATCATCATTTCATCCACATAGCATGTGCAAGAAAGTTGAGAGGGTTACGGCAAAAACTGGATGCACTTTGTGTACAAAACGGACAATCTCTTTCAAAGTATCAGGATTTCATACGGAAACTCGTCTGTTACAAAGGGATTTCATTTTCTTAAACTTATTTGAACTCCTGACTTTGTGTGTGTTCAAAATGCACCATTCGAAGCCACATCATCATTTTTCAATCCTTTCTGACTTCATTTGTTATTTTTCATGCATTTACTAATTATTTTGAGCAATAAGACCCTAAAATTGAAAAGCATTTCAAATGAACTCTGAAAAGGTTGAACGTTGGCATGGTATCATCATTTCATCCACATAGCATGTGCAAGAAAGTTGAGAGGGTTACGGCAAAAACTGGATGCACTTCGTGTACAAAACGGACAATCTCTTTCAAAGTATCAGGATTTCATACGGAAACTCGTCTGTTACAAAGGGATTTCATTTTTTAAAACTTATTTGAACTCCTGACTTTGCGTGTGTTCAAAATGCACCATTCGAAGCCACATCATCATTTTTCAATCCTTTCTGACTTCATTTGTTATTTTTCATGCATTTACTAATTATTTTGAGCAATAAGACCCTAAAATTGAAAAGCACTTCAAATGAACTCAGAAAAGGTTGAAAGTTGGCATGGTATCATCATTTCATCCACATAGCATGTGCAAGAGAGTTGAGAGGGTTACGGCAAAAACTGGATGCACTTCGTGTACAAAACGGACAATCTCTTTCAAAGTATCAGGATTTCATACGGAAACTCGTCTGTTACAAAGGGATTTCATTTTTTTAAACTTATTAGAACTCCTGACTTTGTGTGTGTTCAAAATGCACCATTCGAAGCCACATCATCATTTTTCAATCCTTTCTGACTTCATTTGTTATTTTTCATGCATTTACTAATTATTTTGAGAAATAAGACCCTAAAATTGAAAAGCATTTCAAATGAACTCAGAAAAGGTTGAAAGTTGGCATGGTATCATCATTTCATGCACATAGCATGTGCAAGAAAGTTGAGAGGGTTATGGCAAAAACTGGATGCACTTCGTGTACAAAACGGACAATCTCTTTCAAAGTATCAGGATTTCATACGGAAACTTGTCTGTTAGAAAGGGATTTCATTTTTTTAAACTTATTTGAACTCCTGACTTTGTGTGTCCTCAGAATGCACCATTCGAAGCCACATCATCATTTTTCAATCCTTTCTGACTTCATTTGTTATTTTTCATGCATTTACTAATTATTTTGAGCAATAAGACCCAAAAATTGAAAAGCATTTCAAATGAACTCTAAAAAGGTTGAACGTCGGCATGGTATCATCATTTCATCCACATAGCATGTGCAAAAAAGTTGAGAGGGTTACGGCAAAAACTGGATGCACTTCGTGTACAAAACGGACAATCTCTTTCAAAGTATCAGGATTTCATACGGAAACTCGTCTGTTACAAAGGGATTCCATTTTTTTAAACTTATTTGAACTCCTGACTTTGTGTGTGTTCAAAATGCACCATTCGAAGCCACATCATCATTTTTCAATCCTTTCTGACTTCATTTGTTACTTTTCATGCATTTACTAATTATTTTGAGCAATAAGACCCTAAAATTGAAAAGCATTTCAAATGAACTCAGAAAAGGTTGAAAGTTGGCATGGTATCATCATTTCATCCACATAGCATGTGCAAGAGAGTTGAGAGGGTTATGGCAAAAACTGGATGCACTTCGTGTACAAAACAGACAATCTCTTTCAAAGTATCAGGATTTCATACGGAAACTCGTCTGTTACAAAGGGATTTCTTTTTTTTAAACTTATTAGAACTCCTGACTTTTTGTGTGTTCAAAATGCACCATTCGAAGCCACATCATCATTTTTCAATCCTTTCTGACTTCATTTGTTATTTTTCATGCATTTACTAATTATTTTGAGCAATAAGACCCTAAAATTGAAAAGCATTTCAAATGAACTCAGAAAAGGTTGAAAGTTGGCATGGTATCATCATTTCATGCACATAGCATGTGCAAGAAAGTTGAGAGGGTTACGGCAAAAACTGGATGCACTTCGTGTACAAAACGGACAATCTCTTTCAAAGTATCAGGATTTCATACGGAAACTCGTCTGTTAGAAAGGGATATCATTTTTTAAACTTATTTGAACTCCTGACTTTTTGTGTGTTGAAAATGCACCATTCGAAGCCACATCATCATTTTTCAATCCTTTCTGACTTCATTTGTTATTTTTCATGCATTTACTAATTATTTTGAGCAATAAGACCATAAAATTGAAAAGCATTTCAAATGAACTCAGAAAAGGTTGAACGTTGGCATGGTATCATCATTTCATCCACATAGCATGTGCAAGAAAGTTGAGAGGGTTACGGCAAAAACTGGATGCACTTCGTGTACAAAACGGACAATCTCTTTCAAAGTATCAGGATTTCATACGGAAACTCGTCTGTTACAAAGGGATTTCATTTTTTAAAACTTATTTGAACTCCTGACTTTGTGTGTGTTCAAAATGCACCATTCGAAGCCACATCATCATTTTTCAATCCTTTCTGACTTCATTTGTTATTTTTCATGCATTTACTAATTATTTTGAGCAATAAGACTCAAAAATTGAAAAGCATTTCAAATGAACTCTAAAAAGGTTGAACGTTGGCATGGTATCATCATTTCATCCACATAGCATGTGCAAGAAAGTTGAGAGGGTTACGGCAAAAACTGGATGCACTTTGTGTACAAAACGGACAATCTCTTTCAAAGTATCAGGATTTCATACGGAAACTCGTCTGTTACAAAGGGATTTCATTTTTTTAAACTTATTTGAACTCCTGACTTTGTGTGTGTTCAAAATGCACCATTCGAAGCCACATCATCATTTTTCAATCCTTTCTGACTTCATTTGTTATTTTTCATGCATTTACTAATTATTTTGAGCAATAAGACCCTAAAATTGAAAAGCATTTCAAATGAACTCTGAAAAGGTTGAACGTTGGCATGGTATCATCATTTCATCCACATAGCATGTGCAAGAAAGTTGAGAGGGTTACGGCAAAAACTGGATGCACTTCGTGTACAAAACGGACAATCTCTTTCAAAGTATCAGGATTTCATACGGAAACTCGTCTGTTACAAAGGGATTTCATTTTTTAAAACTTATTTGAACTCCTGACTTTGCGTGTGTTCAAAATGCACCATTCGAAGCCACATCATCATTTTTCAATCCTTTCTGACTTCATTTGTTATTTTTCATGCATTTACTAATTATTTTGAGCAATAAGACCCTAAAATTGAAAAGCACTTCAAATGAACTCAGAAAAGGTTGAAAGTTGGCATGGTATCATCATTTCATCCACATAGCATGTGCAAGAGAGTTGAGAGGGTTACGGCAAAAACTGGATGCACTTCGTGTACAAAACGGACAATCTCTTTCAAAGTATCAGGATTTCATACGGAAACTCGTCTGTTACAAAGGGATTTCATTTTTTTAAACTTATTAGAACTCCTGACTTTGTGTGTGTTCAAAATGCACCATTCGAAGCCACATCATCATTTTTCAATCCTTTCTGACTTCATTTGTTATTTTTCATGCATTTACTAATTATTTTGAGCAATAAGACCCTAAAATTGAAAAACATTTCAAATGAACTCAGAAAAGGTTGAAAGTTGGCATGGTATCATCATTTCATGCACATAGCATGTGCAAGAAAGTTGAGAGGGTTATGGCAAAAACTGGATGCACTTCGTGTACAAAACGGACAATCTCTTTCAAAGTATCAGGATTTCATACGGAAACTCGTCTGTTAGAAAGGGATTTCATTTTTTAAACTTATTTGAACTCCTGACTTTCTGTGTCCTCAAAATGCACAATTCGAAGCCACATCATCATTTTTCAATCCTTTCTGACTTCATTTGTTATTTTTCATGCATTTACTAATTATTTTGAGCAATAAGACCCAAAAATTGAAAAGCATTTCAAATGAACTCTAAAAAGGTTGAACGTCGGCATGGTATCATCATTTCATCCACATAGCATGTGCAAAAAAGTTGAGAGGGTTACGGCAAAAACTGGATGCACTTCGTGTACAAAACGGACAATCTCTTTCAAAGTATCAGGATTTCATACGGAAACTCGTCTGTTACAAAGGGATTCCATTTTTTTAAACTTATTTGAACTCCTGACTTTGTGTGTGTTCAAAATGCACCATTCGAAGCCACATCATCATTTTTCAATCCTTTCTGACTTCATTTGTTATTTTTCATGCATTTACTAATTATTTTGAGCAATAAGACCCTAAAATTGAAAAGCATTTCAAATGAACTCAGAAAAGGTTGAAAGTTGGCATGGTATCATCATTTCATGCACATAGCATGTGCAAGAAAGTTGAGAGGGTTACGGCAAAAACTGGATGCACTTCGTGTACAAAACGGACAATCTCTTTCAAAGTATCAGGATTTCATACGGAAACTCGTCAGTTACAAAGGGATTTCATTTTTTAAAACTTATTTGAACTCCTGACTTTTTGTGTGTTCAAAATGCACCATTCGAAGCCACATCATCATTTTTCAATCCTTTCTGACTTCATTTGTTATTTTTCATGCATTTACTAATTATTTTGAGCAATAAGACCCTAAAATTGAAAAGCATTTCAAATGAACTCAGAAAAGGTTGAACGTTGGCATGGTATCATCATTTCATCCACATAGCATGTGCAAGAAAGTTGAGAGGGTTACGGCAAAAACTGGATGCACTTCGTGTACAAAACGGACAATCTCTTTCAAAGTATCAGGATTTCATACGGAAACTCGTCTGTTACAAAGGGGTTTCATTTTTTAAAACTTATTTGAACTCCTGACTTTGTGTGTGTTCAAAATGCACCATTCGAAGCCACATCATCATTTTTCAATCCTTTCTGACTTCATTTGTTATTTTTCATGCATTTACTAATTATTTTGAGCAATAAGACTCAAAAATTGAAAAGCATTTCAAATGAACTCTAAAAAGGTTGAACGTTGGCATGGTATCATCATTTCATCCACATAGCATGTGCAAGAAAGTTGAGAGGGTTACGGCAAAAACTGGATGCACTTTGTGTACAAAACGGACAATCTCTTTCAAAGTATCAGGATTTCA
>NW_027332723.1:0-55571 GCF_002575655.3 Aegilops tauschii subsp. strangulata
TTAGGGTATTATAGCTCAAAATAATTAGTAAATGCATGAAAAATAACAAATGAAGTCAGAAAGGATTGAAAAATGATGATGTGGCTTTGAATGGTGCATTTTCAACACACACAAAGTCAGGAGTTCAAATAAGTTTTAAAAAATGAAATCCCTTTGTAACAGACGAGTTTCCGGATGAAATCCTGATACTTTGGAAGAGATTGTCCGTTTTGTACACGAAGTGCATCCAGTTTTTGCCGTAACCCTCTCAACTTTCTTGCACATGCTATGTGGATGAAATGGTGATATCATGCCAACTTTCAACCTTTTCAGAGTTCATTTGAAATGCTTTTCAATTTTAGGGTCTTCTAGCTCAAAATAATTAGTAAATGCATGAAAAATAACAAATGAAGTCAGAAAGGATTGAAAAATGATGATGTGGCTTTGAATGGTGCATTTTGAACACACACAAAGTCAGGAGTTCAAATAAGTTTAAAAAAAATGAAATCCCTTTGTAACAGACGAGTTTCCGGATGAAATCATGATACTTTGGAAGAGATTGTCCGTTTTGTACACGAAGTGCATCCAGTTTTTGCCGTAACCCTCTCAACTTTCTTGCACATGCTATGTGGATGAAATGATGATATCATGCCAATTTTCAACCTTTTCAGAGTTCATTTGAAATGCTTTTCCATTTTAGGGTATTATAGCTCAAAATAATTAGCAAATGCATGAAAAATAACAAACGAAGTCAGAAAGGATTGAAAAATGATGATGTGGCTTTGAATGGTGCATTTTCAACACACACAAAGTCAGGAGTTCAAATAAGTTTTAAAAAATGAAATCCCTTTGTAACAGACGAGTTTCCGGATGAAATCCTGATACTTTGGAAGAGATTGTCCGTTTTGTACACGAAGTGCATCCAGTTTTTGCCGTAACCCTCTCAAATTTCTTGCACATGCTATGTGGATGAAATGGTGATATCATGCCAACTTTCAACCTTTTCAGAGTTCATTTGAAATGCTTTTCAATTTTAGGGTCTTCTAGCTCAAAATAATTAGTAAATGCATGAAAAATAACAAATGAAGTCAGAAAGGATTGACAAATGATGATGTGGCTTTGAATGGTGCATTTTGAACACACACAAAGTCAGGAGTTCAAATAAGTTTCAAAAAATGAAATCCCTTTGTAACAGACGAGTTTCCGGATGAAATCATGATACTTTGGAAGAGATTGTCCGTTTTGTACACGAAGTGCATCCAGTTTTTGCCGTAACCCTCTCAACTTTCTTGCACATGCTATGTGGATGAAATGATGATATCATGCCAATTTTCAACCTTTTCAGAGTTCATTTGAAATGCTTTTCCATTTTAGGGTATTATAGCTCAAAATAATTAGTAAATGCATGAAAAATAACAAATGAAGTCAGAAAGGATTGAAAAATGATGATGTGGCTTTGAATGGTGCATTTTGAACACACAAAAAGTCAGGAGTTCAAATAAGTTTCAAAAAATGAAATCCCTTTGTAACAGACGAGTTTCCGGATGAAATCCTGATACTTTGGAAGAGATTGTCCGTTTTGTACACGAAGTGCATCCAGTTTTTGCCGTAACCCTCTCAACTTTCTTGCACATGCTATGTGGATGAAATGGTGATGTCATGCCAACTTTCAACCATTTCAGAGTTCATTTTAAACGCTTTTCAATTTTAGGGTCTTATAGCTCAAAATAATTAGTAAATGCATGAAAAATAACAAATGAAGTCAGAAAGGATTGAAAAATGATGATGTGGCTTTGAATGGTGCATTTTCAACACACACAAAGTCAGGAGTTCAAATAAGTTTTAAAAAATGAAATCCCTTTGTAACAGACGAGTTTCCGGATGAAATCATGATACTTTGGAAGAGATTGTCCGTTTTGTACACGAAGTGCATCCAGTTTTTGCCGTAACCCTCTCAACTTTCTTGCACATGCTATGTGGATGAAATGGTGATATCATGCCAATTTTCAACCTTTTCAGAGTTCATTTGAAATGCTTTTCCATTTTAGGGTATTATAGCTCAAAATAATTAGTAAATGCATGAAAAATAACAAATGAAGTCAGAAAGGATTGAAAAATGATGATGTGGCTTTGAATGGTGCATTTTCAACACACACAAAGTCAGGAGTTCAAATAAGTTTTAAAAAATGAAATCCCTTTGTAACAGACGAGTTTCCGGATGAAATCCTGATACTTTGGAAGAGATTGTCCGTTTTGTACACGAAGTGCATCCAGTTTTTGCCGTAACCCTCTCAACTTTCTTGCACATGCTATGTGGATGAAATGGTGATGTCATGCCAACTTTCAACCATTTCAGAGTTCATTTTAAACGCTTTTCAATTTTAGGGTCTTATAGCTCAAAATAATTAGTAAATGCATGAAAAATAACAAATGAAGTCAGAAAGGATTGAAAAATGATGATGTGGCTTTGAATGGTGCATTTTCAACACACAAAAAGTCAGGAGTTCAAATAAGTTTCAAAAAATGAAATCCCTTTGTAACAGACGAGTTTCCGGATGAAATCCTGATACTTTGAAAGAGATTGTCCGTTTTGTACACGAAGTGCATCCAGTTTATGCCGTAACCCTCTCAGCTTTCTTGCACATGCTATGTGGATGAAATGATGATATCATCCCAATTTTCAACCTTTTCAGACTTCATTTGAAATGCTTTTCAATTTTAGGGTCTTATAGCTCAAAATAATTAGTAAATGCATGAAAAATAACAAATGAAGTCAGAAAGGATTGAAAAATGATGATGTGGCTTTGAATGGTGCATTTTGAACACACACAAAGTCAGGAGTTCAAATAAGTTTAAAAAAAATGAAATCCCTTTGTAACAGACGAGTTTCCGGATGAAATCATGATACTTTGGAAGAGATTGTCCGTTTTGTACACGAAGTGCATCCAGTTTTTGCCGTAACCCTCTCAACTTTCTTGCACATGCTATGTGGATGAAATGATGATATCATGCCAATTTTCAACCTTTTCAGAGTTCATTTGAAATGCTTTTCCATTTTAGGGTATTATAGCTCAAAATAATTAGTAAATGCATGAAAAATAACAAATGAAGTCAGAAAGGATTGAAAAATGATGATGTGGCTTTGAATGGTGCATTTTCAACACACACAAAGTCAGGAGTTCAAATAAGTTTTAAAAAATGAAATCCCTTTGTAACAGACGAGTTTCCGGATGAAATCCTGATACTTTGGAAGAGATTGTCCGTTTTGTACACGAAGTGCATCCAGTTTTTGCCGTAACCCTCTCAACTTTCTTGCACATGCTATGTGGATGAAATGGTGATATCATGCCAACTTTCAACCTTTTCAGAGTTCATTTGAAATGCTTTTCAATTTTAGGGTCTTCTAGCTCAAAATAATTAGTAAATGCATGAAAAATAACAAATGAAGTCAGAAAGGATTGACAAATGATGATGTGGCTTTGAATGGTGCATTTTGAACACACACAAAGTCAGGAGTTCAAATAAGTTTCAAAAAATGAAATCCCTTTGTAACAGACGAGTTTCCGGATGAAATCCTGATACTTTGGAAGAGATTGTCCGTTTTGTACACGAAGTGCATCCAGTTTTTGCCGTAACCCTCTCAACTTTCTTGCACATGCTATGTGGATGAAATGGTGATATCATGCCAACTTTCAACCTTTTCAGAGTTCATTTGAAATGCTTTTCAATTTTAGGGTCTTCTAGCTCAAAATAATTAGTAAATGCATGAAAAATAACAAATGAAGTCAGAAAGGATTGAAAAATGATGATGTGGCTTTGAATGGTGCATTTTGAACACACACAAAGTCAGGAGTTCAAATAAGTTTTAAAAAATGAAATCCCTTTGTAACAGACGAGTTTCCGGATGAAATCCTGATACTTTGGAAGAGATTGTCCGTTTTGTACACGAAGTGCATCCAGTTTTTGCCGTAACCCTCTCAACTTTCTTGCACATGCTATGTGGATGAAATGGTGATATCATGCCAACTTTCAACCTTTTCAGAGTTCATTTGAAATGCTTTTCAATTTTAGGGTCTTCTAGCTCAAAATAATTAGTAAATGCATGAAAAATAACAAATGAAGTCAGAAAGGATTGACAAATGATGATGTGGCTTTGAATGGTGCATTTTGAACACACACAAAGTCAGGAGTTCAAATAAGTTTCAAAAAATGAAATCCCTTTGTAACAGACGAGTTTCCGGATGAAATCATGATACTTTGGAAGAGATTGTCCGTTTTGTACACGAAGTGCATCCAGTTTTTGCCGTAACCCTCTCAACTTTCTTGCACATGCTATGTGGATGAAATGATGATATCATGCCAATTTTCAACCTTTTCAGAGTTCATTTGAAATGCTTTTCCATTTTAGGGTATTATAGCTCAAAATAATTAGTAAATTCATGAAAAATAACAAATGAAGTCAGAAAGGATTGAAAAATGATGATGTGGCTTTGAATGGTGCATTTTCAACACACACAAAGTCAGGAGTTCAAATAAGTTTTAAAAAATGAAATCCCTTTGTAACAGACGAGTTTCCGGATGAAATCCTGATACTTTGGAAGAGATTGTCCGTTTTGTACACGAAGTGCATCCAGTTTTTGCCGTAACCCTCTCAACTTTCTTGCACATGCTATGTGGATGAAATGGTGATATCATGCCAACTTTCAACCTTTTCAGAGTTCATTTGAAATGCTTTTCAATTTTAGGGTCTTCTAGCTCAAAATAATTAGTAAATGCATGAAAAATAACAAATGAAGTCAGAAAGGATTGACAAATGATGATGTGGCTTTGAATGGTGCATTTTGAACACACAAAAAGTCAGGAGTTCAAATAAGTTTCAAAAAATGAAATCCCTTTGTAACAGACGAGTTTCCGGATGAAATCCTGATACTTTGGAAGAGATTGTCCGTTTTGTACACGAAGTGCATCCAGTTTTTGCCGTAACCCTCTCAACTTTCTTGCACATGCTATGTGGATGAAATGGTGATGTCATGCCAACTTTCAACCATTTCAGAGTTCATTTTAAACGCTTTTCAATTTTAGGGTCTTATAGCTCAAAATAATTAGTAAATGCATGAAAAATAACAAATGAAGTCAGAAAGGATTGAAAAATGATGATGTGGCTTTGAATGGTGCATTTTCAACACACACAAAGTCAGGAGTTCAAATAAGTTTTAAAAAATGAAATCCCTTTGTAACAGACGAGTTTCCGGATGAAATCCTGATACTTTGGAAGAGATTGTCCGTTTTGTACACGAAGTGCATCCAGTTTTTGCCGTAACCCTCTCAACTTTCTTGCACATGCTATGTGGATGAAATGATGATATCATGCCAATTTTCAACCTTTTCAGAGTTCATTTGAAATGCTTTTCCATTTTAGGGTATTATAGCTCAAAATAATTAGTAAATGCATGAAAAATAACAAATGAAGTCAGAAAGGATTGAAAAATGATGATGTGGCTTTGAATGGTGCATTTTCAACACACACAAAGTCAGGAGTTCAAATAAGTTTTAAAAAATGAAATCCCTTTGTAACAGACGAGTTTCCGGATGAAATCCTGATACTTTGGAAGAGATTGTCCGTTTTGTACACGAAGTGCATCCAGTTTTTGCCGTAACCCTCTCAACTTTCTTGCACATGCTATGTGGATGAAATGGTGATATCATGCCAACTTTCAACCTTTTCAGAGTTCATTTGAAATGCTTTTCAATTTTAGGGTCTTCTAGCTCAAAATAATTAGTAAATGCATGAAAAATAACAAATGAAGTCAGAAAGGATTGAAAAATGATGATGTGGCTTTGAATGGTGCATTTTGAACACACACAAAGTCAGGAGTTCAAATAAGTTTAAAAAAAATGAAATCCCTTTGTAACAGACGAGTTTCCGGATGAAATCATGATACTTTGGAAGAGATTGTCCGTTTTGTACACGAAGTGCATCCAGTTTTTGCCGTAACCCTCTCAACTTTCTTGCACATGCTATGTGGATGAAATGATGATATCATGCCAATTTTCAACCTTTTCAGAGTTCATTTGAAATGCTTTTCCATTTTAGGGTATTATAGCTCAAAATAATTAGCAAATGCATGAAAAATAACAAACGAAGTCAGAAAGGATTGAAAAATGATGATGTGGCTTTGAATGGTGCATTTTCAACACACACAAAGTCAGGAGTTCAAATAAGTTTTAAAAAATGAAATCCCTTTGTAACAGACGAGTTTCCGGATGAAATCCTGATACTTTGGAAGAGATTGTCCGTTTTGTACACGAAGTGCATCCAGTTTTTGCCGTAACCCTCTCAAATTTCTTGCACATGCTATGTGGATGAAATGGTGATATCATGCCAACTTTCAACCTTTTCAGAGTTCATTTGAAATGCTTTTCAATTTTAGGGTCTTCTAGCTCAAAATAATTAGTAAATGCATGAAAAATAACAAATGAAGTCAGAAAGGATTGACAAATGATGATGTGGCTTTGAATGGTGCATTTTGAACACACACAAAGTCAGGAGTTCAAATAAGTTTCAAAAAATGAAATCCCTTTGTAACAGACGAGTTTCCGGATGAAATCATGATACTTTGGAAGAGATTGTCCGTTTTGTACACGAAGTGCATCCAGTTTTTGCCGTAACCCTCTCAACTTTCTTGCACATGCTATGTGGATGAAATGATGATATCATGCCAATTTTCAACCTTTTCAGAGTTCATTTGAAATGCTTTTCCATTTTAGGGTATTATAGCTCAAAATAATTAGTAAATGCATGAAAAATAACAAATGAAGTCAGAAAGGATTGAAAAATGATGATGTGGCTTTGAATGGTGCATTTTGAACACACAAAAAGTCAGGAGTTCAAATAAGTTTCAAAAAATGAAATCCCTTTGTAACAGACGAGTTTCCGGATGAAATCCTGATACTTTGGAAGAGATTGTCCGTTTTGTACACGAAGTGCATCCAGTTTTTGCCGTAACCCTCTCAACTTTCTTGCACATGCTATGTGGATGAAATGGTGATGTCATGCCAACTTTCAACCATTTCAGAGTTCATTTTAAACGCTTTTCAATTTTAGGGTCTTATAGCTCAAAATAATTAGTAAATGCATGAAAAATAACAAATGAAGTCAGAAAGGATTGAAAAATGATGATGTGGCTTTGAATGGTGCATTTTCAACACACACAAAGTCAGGAGTTCAAATAAGTTTTAAAAAATGAAATCCCTTTGTAACAGACGAGTTTCCGGATGAAATCATGATACTTTGGAAGAGATTGTCCGTTTTGTACACGAAGTGCATCCAGTTTTTGCCGTAACCCTCTCAACTTTCTTGCACATGCTATGTGGATGAAATGGTGATATCATGCCAATTTTCAACCTTTTCAGAGTTCATTTGAAATGCTTTTCAATTTTAGGGTCTTATAGCTCAAAATAATTAGTAAATGCATGAAAAATAACAAATGAAGTCAGAAAGGATTGACAAATGATGATGTGGCTTTGAATGGTGCATTTTGAACACACAAAAAGTCAGGAGTTCAAACAAGTTTCAAAAAATGAAATCCCTTTGTAACAGACGAGTTTCCGGATGAAATCCTGATACTTTGGAAGAGATTGTCCGTTTTGTACACGAAGTGCATCCAGTTTATGCCGTAACCCTCTCAACTTTCTTGCACATGCTATGTGGATGAAATGATGATATCATGCCAACTTTCAACCTTTTCAGAGTTCATTTGAAATGCTTTTCAATTTTAGGGTCTTCTAGCTCAAAATAATTAGTAAATGCATGAAAAATAACAAATGAAGTCAGAAAGGATTGACAAATGATGATGTGGCTTTGAATGGTGCATTTTGAACACACAAAAAGTCAGGAGTTCAAATAAGTTTCAAAAAATGAAATCCCTTTGTAACAGACGAGTTTCCGGATGAAATCCTGATACTTTGGAAGAGATTGTCCGTTTTGTACACGAAGTGCATCCAGTTTTTGCCGTAACCCTCTCAACTTTCTTGCACATGCTATGTGGATGAAATGATGATATCATGCCAATTTTCAACCTTTTCAGAGTTCATTTGAAACGCTTTTCAATTTTAGGGTATTATAGCTCAAAATGATTAGTAAATGCATGAAAAATAACAAATGAAGTCAGAAAGGATTGAAAAATGATGATGTGGCTTTGAATGGTGCATTTTCAACACACACGAAGTCAGGAGTTCAAATAAGTTTTAAAAATGAAATCCCTTTGTAACAGACGAGTTTTCGGATGAAATCCTGATACTTTGGAAGAGATTGTCCGTTTTGTACACGAAGTGCATCCAGTTTTTGCCGTAACCCTCTCAACTTTCTTGCACATGCTATGTGGATGAAATGGTGATATCATGCCAACTTTCAACCTTTTCAGAGTTCATTTGAAATGCTTTTCAATTTTAGGGTCTTATAGCTCAAAATAATTAGTAAATGCATGAAAAATAACAAATGAAGTCAGAAAGGATTGACCAATGGTGATGTGGCTTTGAATGGTGCATTTTGAACACACAAAAAGTCAGGAGTTCAAATAAGTTTCAAAAAATGAAATCCCTTTGTAACAGACGAGTTTCCGGATGAAATCCTGATACTTTAGAAGAGATTGTCCGTTTTGTACACGAAGTGCATCCAGTTTCTGCCGTAACCCTCTCAACTTTATTGCACATGCTATGTGGATGAAATGATGATATCATGCCAATTTTCAACCTTTTTAGAGTTCATTTGAAATGCTTTTCAATTTTAGGGTATTATAGCTCAAAATAATTAGTAAATGCATGAAAAATAACAAATGAAGTCAGAAAGGATTGAAAAATGATGTTGTGGCTTTGAATGGTGCATTTTGAACACACACAAAGTCAGGAGTTCAAATAAGTTTTAAAAAATGAAATCCCTTTGTAACAGACGAGTTTCCGGATGAAATCCTGATACTTTGGACGAGATTGTCCGTTTTGTACACGAAGTGCATCCAGTTTTTCCCGTAACCCTCTCAACTTTCTTGCACATGCTATGTGGATGAAATGGTGATATCATGCCAACTTTTAACCTTTCCAGAGTTCATTTGAAATGCTTTTCAATTTTAGGGTCTTATAGCTCAAAATAATTAGTAAATGCATGAAAAATAACAAATGAAGTCAGAAAGGATTGACAAATGATGATGTGGCTTTGAATGGTGCATTTTGAACACACAAAAAGTCAGGAGTTCAAATAAGTCTCAAAAAATGAAATCCCTTTGTAACACACGAGTTTCCGGATGAAATCCTGATACTTTGGAAGAGATTGTCCGTTTTGTACACGAAGTGCATCCAGTTTTTGCCGTTACCCTCTCAACTTTCTTGCACATGCTATGTGGATGAAATGGTGATATCATGCCAACTTTCAACCATTTCAGAGTTCATTTGAAATGCTTTTCAATTTTAGGGTCTTATAGCTCAAAATAATTAGTAAATGCATGAAAAATAACAAATGAAGTCAGAAAGGATTGACAAATGATGATGTGGCTTTGAATGCTGCATTTTGAACACACAAAAAGTCAGGAGTTCAAATAAGTTTCAAAAAATGAAATCCCTTTGTAACAGACGAGTTTCCGGATGAAATCCTGATACTTTGAAAGAGATTGTCCGTTTTGTACACGAAGTGCATCCAGTTTATGCCGTAACCCTCTCAGCTTTCTTGCACATGCTATGTGGATGAAATGATGATATCATCCCAATTTTCAACCTTTTCAGACTTCATTTGAAATGCTTTTCAATTTTAGGGTCTTATAGCTCAAAATAATTAGTAAATGCATGAAAAATAACAAATGAAGTCAGAAAGGATTGAAAAATGATGATGTGGCTTTGAATGGTGCATTTTGAACACACACAAAGTCAGGAGTTCAAATAAGTTTAAAAAAAATGAAATCCCTTTGTAACAGACGAGTTTCCGGATGAAATCATGATACTTTGGAAGAGATTGTCCGTTTTGTACACGAAGTGCATCCAGTTTTTGCCGTAACCCTCTCAACTTTCTTGCACATGCTATGTGGATGAAATGATGATATCATGCCAATTTTCAACCTTTTCAGAGTTCATTTGAAATGCTTTTCCATTTTAGGGTATTATAGCTCAAAATAATTAGTAAATGCATGAAAAATAACAAATGAAGTCAGAAAGGATTGAAAAATGATGATGTGGCTTTGAATGGTGCATTTTCAACACACACAAAGTCAGGAGTTCAAATAAGTTTTAAAAAATGAAATCCCTTTGTAACAGACGAGTTTCCGGATGAAATCCTGATACTTTGAAAGAGATTGTCCGTTTTGTACACGAAGTGCATCCAGTTTTTGCCGTAACCCTCTCAACTTTCTTGCACATGCTATGTGGATGAAATGGTGATATCATGCCAACTTTCAACCTTTTCAGAGTTCATTTGAAATGCTTTTCAATTTTAGGGTCTTCTAGCTCAAAATAATTAGTAAATGCATGAAAAATAACAAATGAAGTCAGAAAGGATTGACAAATGATGATGTGGCTTTGAATGGTGCATTTTGAACACACACAAAGTCAGGAGTTCAAATAAGTTTTAAAAAATGAAATCCCTTTGTAACAGACGAGTTTCCGGATGAAATCCTGATACTTTGGAAGAGATTGTCCGTTTTGTACACGAAGTGCATCCAGTTTTTGCCGTAACCCTCTCAACTTTCTTGCACATGCTATGTGGATGAAATGGTGATATCATGCCAACTTTCAACCTTTTCAGAGTTCATTTGAAATGCTTTTCAATTTTAGGGTCTTCTAGCTCAAAATAATTAGTAAATGCATGAAAAATAACAAATGAAGTCAGAAAGGATTGAAAAATGATGATGTGGCTTTGAATGGTGCATTTTGAACACACACAAAGTCAGGAGTTCAAATAAGTTTTAAAAAATGAAATCCCTTTGTAACAGACGAGTTTCCGGATGAAATCCTGATACTTTGGAAGAGATTGTCCGTTTTGTACACGAAGTGCATCCAGTTTTTGCCGTAACCCTCTCAACTTTCTTGCACATGCTATGTGGATGAAATGGTGATATCATGCCAACTTTCAACCTTTTCAGAGTTCATTTGAAATGCTTTTCAATTTTAGGGTCTTCTAGCTCAAAATAATTAGTAAATGCATGAAAAATAACAAATGAAGTCAGAAAGGATTGAAAAATGATGTTGTGGCTTTGAATGGTGCATTTTGAACACACACAAAGTCAGGAGTTCAAATAAGTTTTAAAAAATGAAATCCCTTTGTAACAGACGAGTTTCCGGATGAAATCATGATACTTTGGAAGAGATTGTCCGTTTTGTACACGAAGTGCATCCAGTTTTTGCCGTAACCCTCTCAACTTTCTTGCACATGCTATGTGGATGAAATGGTGATATCATGCCAACTTTTAACCTTTCCAGAGTTCATTTGAAATGCTTTTCCATTTTAGGGTATTATAGCTCAAAATAATTAGTAAATGCATGAAAAATAACAAATGAAGTCAGAAAGGATTGAAAAATGATGATGTGGCTTTGAATGGTGCATTTTGAACACACACAAAGTCAGGAGTTCAAATAAGTCTCAAAAAATGAAATCCCTTTGTAACAGACGAGTTTCCGGATGAAATCCTGATACTTTGGAAGAGATTGTCCGTTTTGTACACGAAGTGCATCCAGTTTTTGCCGTAACCCTCTCAACTTTCTTGCACATGCTATGTGGATGAAATGGTGATATCATGCCAACTTTCAACCATTTCAGAGTTCATTTGAAATGCTTTTCAATTTTAGGGTCTTATAGCTCAAAATAATTAGTAAATGCATGAAAAATAACAAATGAAGTCAGAAAGGATTGACAAATGATGATGTGGCTTTGAATGGTGCATTTTGAACACACAAAAAGTCAGGAGTTCAAATAAGTTTCAAAAAATGAAATCCCTTTGTAACAGACGAGTTTCCGGATGAAATCCTGATACTTTGGAAGAGATTGTCCGTTTTGTACACGAAGTGCATCCAGTTTATGCCGTAACCCTCTCAGCTTTCTTGCACATGCTATGTGGATGAAATGATGATATCATCCCAATTTTCAACCTTTTCAGACTTCATTTGAAATGCTTTTCAATTTTAGGGTCTTATAGCTCAAAATAATTAGTAAATGCATGAAAAATAACAAATGAAGTCAGAAAGGATTGAAAAATGATGATGTGGCTTTGAATGGTGCATTTTGAACACACACAAAGTCAGGAGTTCAAATAAGTTTAAAAAAAATGAAATCCCTTTGTAACAGACGAGTTTCCGGATGAAATCCTGATACTTTGGAAGAGATTGTCCGTTTTGTACACGAAGTGCATCCAGTTTTTGCCGTAACCCTCTCAACTTTCTTGCACATGCTATGTGGATGAAATGATGATATCATGCCAATTTTCAACCTTTTCAGAGTTCATTTGAAATGCTTTTCCATTTTAGGGTATTATAGCTCAAAATAATTAGTAAATGCATGAAAAATAACAAATGAAGTCAGAAAGGATTGAAAAATGATGATGTGGCTTTGAATGGTGCATTTTCAACACACACAAAGTCAGGAGTTCAAATAAGTTTTAAAAAATGAAATCCCTTTGTAACAGACGAGTTTCCGGATGAAATCCTGATACTTTGGAAGAGATTGTCCGTTTTGTACACGAAGTGCATCCAGTTTTTGCCGTAACCCTCTCAACTTTCTTGCACATGCTATGTGGATGAAATGGTGATATCATGCCAACTTTCAACCTTTTCAGAGTTCATTTGAAATGCTTTTCAATTTTAGGGTCTTCTAGCTCAAAATAATTAGTAAATGCATGAAAAATAACAAATGAAGTCAGAAAGGATTGAAAAATGATGATGTGGCTTTGAATGGTGCATTTTCAACACACACAAAGTCAGGAGTTCAAATAAGTTTTAAAAAATGAAATCCCTTTGTAACAGACGAGTTTCCGGATGAAATCATGATACTTTGGAAGAGATTGTCCGTTTTGTACACGAAGTGCATCCAGTTTTTGCCGTAACCCTCTCAACTTTCTTGCACATGCTATGTGGATGAAATGATGATATCATGCCAACTTTCAACCTTTTCAGAGTTCATTTGAAATGCTTTTCCATTTTAGGGTATTATAGCTCAAAATAATTAGTAAATGCATGAAAAATAACAAATGAAGTCAGAAAGGATTGAAAAATGATGATGTGGCTTTGAATGGTCCATTTTGAACACACACAAAGTCAGGAGTTCAAATAAGTTTCAAAAAATGAAATCCCTTTGTAACAGACGAGTTTCAGAATGAAATCCTGATACTTTGGAAGAGATTGTCCGTTTTGTACACGAAGTGCATCCATTTATGCCGTAACCCTCTCAACTTTCTTGCACATGCTATGTGGATGAAATGATCATATCATGCTAATTTTCAACCTTTTCAGAGTTTATTTGAAATGCTTTTCAATTTTAGGGTCTTATAGCTAAAAATAATTAGTAAATGCATGAAAAATAACAGATGAAGTCAGAAAGGATTGAAAAATGATCATGTGGCTTTGAATGGTGCATTTTCAACACACACAAAGTCAGGAGTTCAAATAAGTTTCAAAAATGAAATCCCTTTGTAACAGACGAGTTTCCGGATGAAATCATGATACTTTGGAAGAGATTGTCCGTTTTGTACACGAAGTGCATCCAGTTTCTGCCGTAACCCTCTCAACTTTCTTGCACATGCTATGTGGATGAAATGATGATATCATGCCAACTTTCAACCTTTTCAGAGTTCATTTGAAATGCTTTTCAATTTTAGGGTATTATAGCTCAAAATAATTAGTAAATGCATGAAAAATAACAAATGAAGTCAGAAAGGATTGACAAATGATGATGTGGCTTTGAATGGTGCATTTTGAACACACACAAAGTCAGGAGTTCAAATAAGTTTCAAAAAATGAAATCCCTTTGTAACAGACGAGTTTCCCGATGAAATCCTGATACTTTGGAAGAGATTGTCCGTTTTGTACACGAAGTGCATCCAGTTTTTCCCGTAACCCTCTCAACTTTCTTGCACATGCTATGTGGATGAAATGATGATATCATGCCAATTTTCAACCTTTTCAGAGTTCATTTGAAATGCTTTTCAATTTTAGGGTCTTATATCTAAAAATAATTAGTAAATGCATGAAAAATAACAAATGAAGTCAGAAAGGATCGAAAAATGATGATGTGGCTCTGAATGGTGCATTTTGAACACACACAAAGTCAGGAGTTCAAATAAGTTTTAAAAAATGAAATCCCTTTGTAATAGACGAGTTTCCGGATGAAATCTTGATACTTTGGAAGAGATTGTCCGTTTTGTACACGAAGTGCATCCAGTTTTTGCCGTAACCCTCTCAACTTTCTTGCACATGCTATGTGGATGAAATGGTGATATCATGCCAACTTTCAACCATTTCAGAGTTCATTTGAAATGCTTTTCAATTTTAGTGTCTTATAGCTCAAAATAATTAGTAAATGCATGAAAAATAACAAATGAAGTCAGAAAGGATTGACAAATGATGATGTGGCTTTGAATGGTGCATTTTGAACACACAAAAAGTCAGGAGTTCAAATAAGTCTCAAAAAATGAAATCCCTTTGTAACAGACGAGTTTCCGGATGAAATCCTGATACTTTGAAAGAGATTGTCCGTTTTGTACACGAAGTGCATCCAGTTTATGCCGTAACCCTCTCAACTTTCTTGCACATGCTATGTGGATGAAATGATGATATCATGCCAATTTTCAACCTTTTCAGAGTTCATTTGAAATGCTTTTCAATTTTAGGGTCTTCTAGCTCAAAATAATTAGTAAATGCATGAAAAATAACAAATGAAGTCAGAAAGGATTGAAAAATGATGATGTGGCTTTGAATGGTGCATTTTCAACACACACAAAGTCAGGAGTTCAAATAAGTTTTAAAAAATGAAATCCCTTTGTAACAGACGAGTTTCCGGATGAAATCCTGATACTTTGGAAGAGATTGTCCGTTTTGTACACGAAGTGCATCCAGTTTTTGCCGTAACCCTCTCAACTTTCTTGCACATGCTATGTGGATGAAATGGTGATATCATGCCAACTTTCAACCTTTTCAGAGTTCATTTGAAATGCTTTTCAATTTTAGGGTCTTATAGCACAAAATAATTAGTAAATGCATGAAAAATAACAAATGAAGTCAGAAAGGATTGAAAAATGATGATGTGGCTTTGAATGGTCCATTTTGAACACACAAAAATTCAGGAGTTCAAATAAGTTTCAAAAAATGAAATCCCTTTGTAACAGACGAGTTTCAGAATGAAATCCTGATACTTTGGAAGAGATTGTCCGTTTTGTACACGAAGTGCATCCATTTATGCCGTAACCCTCTCAACTTTCTTGCACATGCTATGTGGATGAAATGATCATATCATGCTAATTTTCAACCTTTTCAGAGTTTATTTGAAATGCTTTTCAATTTTAGGGTCTTATAGCTAAAAATAATTAGTAAATGCATGAAAAATAACAGATGAAGTCAGAAAGGATTGAAAAATGATCATGTGGCTTTGAATGGTGCATTTTCAACACACACAAAGTCAGGAGTTCAAATAAGTTTTAAAAAATGAAATCCCTTTGTAACAGACGAGTTTCCGGATGAAATCCTGATACTTTGGAAGAGATTGTCCGTTTTGTACACGAAGTGCATCCAGTTTCTGCCGTAACCCTCTCAACTTTCTTGCACATGCTATGTGGATGAAATGATGATATCATGCCAACTTTCAACCTTTTCAGAGTTCATTTGAAATGCTTTTCAATTTTAGGGTATTATAGCTCAAAATAATTAGTAAATGCATGAAAAATAACAAATGAAGTCAGAAAGGATTGACAAATGATGATGTGGCTTTGAATGGTGCATTTTGAACACACACAAAGTCAGGAGTTCAAATAAGTTTCAAAAAATGAAATCCCTTTGTAACAGACGAGTTTCCCGATGAAATCCTGATACTTTGGAAGAGATTGTCCGTTTTGTACACGAAGTGCATCCAGTTTTTCCCGTAACCCTCTCAACTTTCTTGCACATGCTATGTGGATGAAATGATGATATCATGCCAATTTTCAACCTTTTCAGAGTTCATTTGAAATGCTTTTCAATTTTAGGGTCTTATATCTAAAAATAATTAGTAAATGCATGAAAAATAACAAATGAAGTCAGAAAGGATCGAAAAATGATGATGTGGCTCTGAATGGTGCATTTTGAACACACACAAAGTCAGGAGTTCAAATAAGTTTTAAAAAATGAAATCCCTTTGTAATAGACGAGTTTCCGGATGAAATCTTGATACTTTGGAAGAGATTGTCCGTTTTGTACACGAAGTGCATCCAGTTTTTGCCGTAACCCTCTCAACTTTCTTGCACATGCTATGTGGATGAAATGGTGATATCATGCCAACTTTCAACCATTTCAGAGTTCATTTGAAATGCTTTTCAATTTTAGTGTCTTATAGCTCAAAATAATTAGTAAATGCATGAAAAATAACAAATGAAGTCAGAAAGGATTGACAAATGATGATGTGGCTTTGAATGGTGCATTTTGAACACACAAAAAGTCAGGAGTTCAAATAAGTCTCAAAAAATGAAATCCCTTTGTAACAGACGAGTTTCCGGATGAAATCCTGATACTTTGAAAGAGATTGTCCGTTTTGTACACGAAGTGCATCCAGTTTATGCCGTAACCCTCTCAACTTTCTTGCACATGCTATGTGGATGAAATGATGATATCATGCCAATTTTCAACCTTTTCAGAGTTCATTTGAAATGCTTTTCAATTTTAGGGTCTTATATCTCAAAATAATTAGTAAATGCATGAAAAATAACAAATGAAGTCAGAAAGGATTTAAAAATGATGATGTGGCTCTGAATGGTGCATTTTGAACACACACAAAGTCAGGAGTTCAAATAAGTTTTAAAAAATGAAATCCCTTTGTAATAGACGAGTTTCCGGATGAAATCCTGATACTTTGGAAGAGATTGTCCGTTTTGTACACGAAGTGCATCCAGTTTTTGCCGTAACCCTCTCAACTTTCTTGCACATGCTATGTGGATGAAATGGTGATATCATTCCAACTTTCAACCATTTCAGAGTTCATTTGAAATGCTTTTAAATTTTAGGGTCTTATAGCTCAAAATAATTAGTAAATGCATGAAAAATAACAAATGAAGTCAGAAAGGATTGACAAATGATGATGTGGCTTTGAATGGTGCATTTTGAACACACAAAAAGTCAGGAGTTCAAATAAGTTTCAAAAAATGAAATCCCTTTGTAACAGACGAGTTTCCGGATGAAATCCTGATACTTTGAAAGAGATTGTCCGTTTTGTACACGAAGTGCATCCATTTATGCCGTAACCCTCTCAACTTTCTTGCACATGCTATGTGGATGAAATGATCATATCATGCTAATTTTCAACCTTTTCAGAGTTTATTTGAAATGCTTTTCAATTTTAGGGTCTTATAGCTAAAAATAATTAGTAAATGCATGAAAAATAACAGATGAAGTCAGAAAGGATTGAAAAATGATCATGTGGCTTTGAATGGTGCATTTTGAACACACACAAAGTCAGGAGTTCAAATAAGTTTTAAAAAATGAAATCCCTTTGTAACAGACGAGTTTCCGGATGAAATCCTGATACTTTGGAAGAGATTGTCCGTTTTGTACACGAAGTGCATCCAGTTTTTGCCGTAACCCTCTCAACTTTCTTGCACATGCTATGTGGATGAAATGGTGATGTCATGCCAACTTTCAACCATTTCAGAGTTCATTTGAAACGCTTTTCAATTTTAGGGTCTTATAGCTCAAAATAATTAGTAAATGCATGAAAAATAACAAATGAAGTCAGAAAGGATTGACAAATGATGATGTGGCTTTGAATGGTGCATTTTGAACACACAAAAAGTCAGGAGTTCAAATGAGTCTCAAAAATGAAATCCCTTTGTAACAGACGAGTTTCCGGATGAAATCCTGATACTTTGAAAGAGATTGTCCGTTTTGTACACGAAGTGCATCCAGTTTATGCCGTAACCCTCTCAACTTTCTTGCACATGCTATGTGGATGAAATGATGATATCATGCCAATTTTCAACCTTTTCAGAGTTCATTTGAAATGCTTTTCAATTTTAGGGTCTTATATCTAAAAATAATTAGTAAATGCATGAAAAATAACAAATGAAGTCAGAAAGGATTTAAAAATGATGATGTGGCTCTGAATGGTGCATTTTGAACACACACAAAGTCAGGAGTTCAAATAAGTTTTAAAAAATGAAATCCCTTTGTAATAGACGAGTTTCCGGATGAAATCCTGATACTTTGGAAGAGATTGTCCGTTTTGTACACGAAGTGCATCCAGTTTTTGCCGTAACCCTCTCAACTTTCTTGCACATGCTATGTGGATGAAATGGTGATATCATTCCAACTTTCAACCATTTCAGAGTTCATTTGAAATGCTTTTCAATTTTAGGGTCTTATAGCTCAAAATAATTAGTAAATGCATGAAAAATAACAAATGAAGTCAGAAAGGATTGACAAATGATGATGTGGCTTTGAATGGTGCATTTTGAACACACAAAAAGTCAGGAGTTCAAATAAGTTTCAAAAAATGAAATCCCGTTGTAACAGACGAGTTTCCAGATGAAATCCTGATACTTTGAAAGAGATTGTCCGTTTTGTACACGAAGTGCATCCAGTTTTTGCCGTAACCCTCTCAACTTTCTTGCACATGCTATGTGGCTGAAATGGTGATATCATGCCAATTTTCAACCTATTCAGAGTTCATTTGAAATGCTTTTCAATTTTAGGGTCTTATAGCTCAAAATAATTAGTAAATGCATGAAAAATAACAAATGAAGTCAGAAAGGATTGAAAAATGATGATGTGGCTTTGAATGGTGCATTTTGAACACACACAAAGTGAGGAGTTCAAATAAGTTTTAAAAAATGAAATCCCTTTGTAACAGACGAGTTTCCGGATGAAATCCTGATACTTTGGAAGAGATTGTCCGTTTTGTACACGAAGTGCATCCAGTTTTTGCCGTTACCCTCTCAACTTTCTTGCACATGCTATATGGATGAAATGGTGATATCATGCCAACTTTCAACCATTTCAGAGTTCATTTGAAATGCTTTTCAATTTTCGGGTCTTATAGCTCAAAATAATTAGTAAATGCATGAAAAATAACAAATGAAGTCAGAAAGGATTGACAAATGATGATGTGGCTTTGAATAGTGCATTTTGAACACACAAAAAGTCAGGAGTTCAAATAAGTTTCAAAAAATGAAATCCCTTTGTAATAGACGAGTTTCCGGATGAAATCCTGATACTTTGAAAGAGATTGTCCGTTTTGTACACGAAGTGCATCCAGTTTATGCCGTAACCCTCTCAACTTTCTTGCACATGCTATGTGGATGAAATGATGATATCATGCCAATTTTCAACCTTTTCAGACTTCATTTGAAATGCTTTTCAATTTTAGGGTCTTATAGCTCAAAATAATTAGTAAATGCATGAAAAATAACAAATGAAGTCAGAAAGGATTGAAAAATGATGATGTGGCTTTGAATGGTGCATTTTGAACACACACAAAGTAAGGAGTTCAAATAAGTTTAAAAAAAATGAAATCCCTTTGTAACAGACGAGTTTCCGGATGAAATCCTGATACTTTGGAAGAGATTGTCCGTTTTGTACACGAAGTGCATCCAGTTTTTGCCGTAACCCTCTCAACTTTCTTGCACATGCTATGTGGATGAAATGATGATATCATGCCAATTTTCAACCTTTTCAGAGTTCATTTGAAATGCTTTTCAATTTTAGGGTATTATAGCTCAAAATGATTAGTAAATGCATGAAAAATAACAAATGAAGTCAGAAAGGATTGAAAAATGATGATGTGGCTTTGAAGGTGCATTTTCAACACACACGAAGTCAGGAGTTCAAATAAGTTTTAAAAAATGAAATCCCTTTGTAACAGACGAGTTTCCGGATGAAATCCTGATACTTTGGAAGAGATTGTCCGTTTTGTACACGAAGTGCATCCAGTTTTTGCCGTAACCCTCTCAACTTTCTTGCACATGCTATGTGGATGAAATGGTGATATCATGCCAACTTTCAACCTTTTCAGAGTTCATTTGAAATGCTTTTCAATTTTAGGGTCTTATAGCTCAAAATAATTAGTAAATGCATGAAAAATAACAAATGAAGTCAGAAAGGATTGACAAATGATGATGTGGCTTTGAATGGTGCATTTTGAACACACAAAAAGTCAGGAGTTCAAATAAGTTTCAAAAAATGAAATCCCTTTGTAACAGACGAGTTTCCGGATGAAATCCTGATACTTTGGAAGAGATTGTCCGTTTTGTACACGAAGTGCATCCAGTTTATGCCGTAACCCTCTCAACTTTCTTGCACATGCTATGTGGATGAAATGATGATATCATGCCAATTTTCAACCTTTTTAGAGTTCATTTGAAATGCTTTTCAATTTTAGGGTCTTATAGCTCAAAATAATTAGTAAATGCATGAAAAATAACAAATGAAGTCAGAAAGGATTGACAAATGATGATGTGGCTTTGAATGGTGCATTTTGAACACACAAAAAGTCAGGAGTTCAAATAAGTCTCAAAAAATGAAATCCCTTTGTAACACACGAGTTTCCGGATGAAATCCTGATACTTTGGAAGAGATTGTCCGTTTTGTACACGAAGTGCATCCAGTTTTTGCCGTAACCCTCTCAACTTTCTTGCACATGCTATGTGGATGAAATGATGATATCATGCCAATTTTCAACCTTTTCAGAGTTCATTTGAAATGCTTTTCAATTTTAGGGTATTATAGCTCAAAATGATTAGTAAATGCATGAAAAATAACAAATGAAGTCAGAAAGGATTGAAAAATGATGATGTGGCTTTGAATGGTGCATTTTCAACACACACGAAGTCAGGAGTTCAAATAAGTTTTAAAAAATGAAATCCCTTTGTAACAGACGAGTTTTCGGATGAAATCCTGATACTTTGGAAGAGATTGTTCGTTTTGTACACGAAGTGCATCCAGTTTTTGCCGTAACCCTCTCAACTTTCTTGCACATGCTATGTGGATGAAATGGTGATATCATGCCAACTTTCAACCTTTTCAGAGTTCATTTGAAATGCTTTTCAATTTTAGGGTCTTATAGCTCAAAATAATTAGTAAATGCATGAAAAATTACAAATGAAATCAGAAAGGATTGACCAATGATGATGTGGCTTTGAATGGTGCATTTTGAACACACAAAAAGTCAGGAGTTCAAATAAGTTTCAAAAAATGAAATCCCTTTGTAACAGACGAGTTTCCGGATGAAATCCTGATACTTTAGAAGAGATTATCCGTTTTGTACACGAAGTGCATCCAGTTTATGACGTAACCCTCTCAACTTTATTGCACATGCTATGTGGATGAAATGATGATATCATGCCAATTTTCAACCTTTTTAGAGTTCATTTGAAATGCTTTTCAATTTTCGGGTATTATAGCTCAAAATAATTAGTAAATGCATGAAAAATAACAAATGAAGTCGGAAAGGATTGAAAAATGATGATGTGGCTTTGAATGGTGCATTTTGAACACACACAAAGTCAGGAGTTCAAATAAGTTTTAAAAAATGAAATCCCTTTGTAACAGACGAGTTTCCGGATGAAATCCTGATACTTTGGAAGAGATTGTCCGTTTTGTACACGAAGTGCATCCAGTTTTTCCCGTAACCCTCTCAACTTTCTTGCACATGCTATGTGGATGAAATGGTGATATCATGCCAACTTTCAACCTTTCCAGAGTTCATTTGAAATGCTTTTCAATTTTAGGGTCTTATAGCTCAAAATAATTAGTAAATGCATGAAAAATAACAAATGAAGTCAGAAAGGATTGACAAATGATGATGTGGCTTTGAATGGTGCATTTTGAACACACACAAAGTCAGGAGTTCAAATAAGTCTCAACAAATGAAATCCCTTTGTAACACACGAGTTTCCGGATGAAATCCTGATACTTTGGAAGAGATTGTCCGTTTTGTACACGAAGTGCATCCAGTTTTTGCCGTTACCCTCTCAACTTTCTTGCACATGCTATGTGGATGAAATGGTGATATCATGCCAACTTTCAACCATTTCAGAGTTCATTTGAAATGCTTTTCAATTTTAGGGTCTTATAGCTCAAAATAATTAGTAAATGCATGAAAAATAACAAATGAAGTCAGAAAGGATTGACAAATGATGATGTGGCTTTGAATGGTGCATTTTGAACACACAAAAAGTCAGGAGTTCAAATAAGTTTCAAAAAATGAAATCCCTTTGTAACAGACGAGTTTCCGGATGAAATCCTGATACTTTGAAAGAGATTGTCCGTTTTGTACACGAAGTGCATCCAGTTTATGCCGTAACCCTCTCAACTTTCTTGCACATGCTATGTGGATGAAATGATGATATCATCCGAATTTTCAACCTTTTCAGACTTCATTTGAAATGCTTTTCAATTTTCGGGTATTATAGCTCAAAATAATTAGTAAATGCATGAAAAATAACAAATGAAGTCGGAAAGGATTGAAAAATGATGATGTGGCTTTGAATGGTGCATTTTGAACACACACAAAGTCAGGAGTTCAAATAAGTTTTAAAAAATGAAATCCCTTTGTAACAGACGAGTTTCCGGATGAAATCCTGATACTTTGGAAGAGATTGTCCGTTTTGTACACGAAGTGCATCCAGTTTTTCCCGTAACCCTCTCAACTTTCTTGCACATGCTATGTGGATGAAATGGTGATATCATGCCAACTTTCAACCTTTCCAGAGTTCATTTGAAATGCTTTTCAATTTTAGGGTCTTATAGCTCAAAATAATTAGTAAATGCATGAAAAATAACAAATGAAGTCAGAAAGGATTGACAAATGATGATGTGGCTTTGAATGGTGCATTTTGAACACACACAAAGTCAGGAGTTCAAATAAGTCTCAACAAATGAAATCCCTTTGTAACACACGAGTTTCCGGATGAAATCCTGATACTTTGGAAGAGATTGTCCGTTTTGTACACGAAGTGCATCCAGTTTTTGCCGTTACCCTCTCAACTTTCTTGCACATGCTATGTGGATGAAATGGTGATATCATGCCAACTTTCAACCATTTCAGAGTTCATTTGAAATGCTTTTCAATTTTAGGGTCTTATAGCTCAAAATAATTAGTAAATGCATGAAAAATAACAAATGAAGTCAGAAAGGATTGACAAATGATGATGTGGCTTTGAATGGTGCATTTTGAACACACAAAAAGTCAGGAGTTCAAATAAGTTTCAAAAAATGAAATCCCTTTGTAACAGACGAGTTTCCGGATGAAATCCTGATACTTTGAAAGAGATTGTCCGTTTTGTACACGAAGTGCATCCAGTTTATGCCGTAACCCTCTCAACTTTCTTGCACATGCTATGTGGATGAAATGATGATATCATCCCAATTTTCAACCTTTTCAGACTTCATTTGAAATGCTTTTCAATTTTAGGGTCTTATAGCTCAAAATAATTAGTAAATGCATGAAAAATAACAAATGAAGTCAGAAAGGATTGAAAAATGATGATGTGGCTTTGAATGGTGCATTTTGAACACACACAAAGTCAGGAGTTCAAATAAGTTTTAAAAAATGAAATCCCTTTGTAACAGACGAGTTTCCGGATGAAATCCTCATACTTTGGAAGAGATTGTCCGTTTTGTACACGAAGTGCATCCAGTTTTTCCCGTAACCCTCTCAACTTTCTTGCACATGCTATGTGGATGAAATGGTGATATCATGCCAACTTTCAACCTTTCCAGAGTTCATTTGAAATGCTTTTCAATTTTAGGGTCTTATAGCTCAAAAAATTAGTAAATGCATGAAAAATAACAAATGAAGTCAGGAAGGATTGACAAATGATGATGTGGCTTTGAATGGTGCATTTTGAACACACAAAAAGTCAGGAGTTCAAATAAGTCTCAAAAAATGAAATCCCTTTGTAACACACGAGTTTCCGGATGAAATCCTGATACTTTGGAAGAGATTGTCCGTTTTGTACACGAAGTGCATCCAGTTTTTGCCGTTACCCTCTCAACTTTCTTGCACATGCTATGTGGATAGAAATGGTGATATCATGCCAACTTTCAACCATTTCAGAGTTCATTTGAAATGCTTTTCAATTTTAGGGTCTTATAGCTCAAAATAATTAGTAAATGCATGAAAAATAACAAATGAAGTCAGAAAGGATTGACAAATGATGATGTGGCTTTGAATGGTGCATTTTGAACACACAAAAGTCAGGAGTTCAAATAAGTTTCAAAAAATGAAATCCCTTTGTAACAGACGAGTTTCCGGATGAAATCCTGATACTTTGAAAGAGATTGTCCGTTTTGTACACGAAGTGCATCCAGTTTATGCCGTAACCCTCTCAACTTTCTTGCACATGCTATGTGGATAAAATGATGATATCATCCCAATTTTCAACCTTTTCAGACTTCATTTGAAATGCTTTTCAATTTTAGGGTCTTATAGCTCAAAATAATTAGTAAATGCATGAAAAATAACAAATGAAGTCAGAAAGGATTGACAAATGATGATGTGGCTTTGAATGGTGCATTTTGAACACACACAAAGTCAGGAGTTCAAATAAGTTTTAAAAAATGAAATCCCTTTGTAATAGACGAGTTTCCGGATGAAATCCTGATACTTTGGAAGAGATTGTCCGTTTTGTACACGAAGTGCATCCAGTTTATGCCGTAACCCTCTCAACTTTCTTGCACATGCTATGTGGATGAAATGATGATATCATGCCAATTTTCAACCTTTTCAGAGTTCATTTGAAATGCTTTTCAATTTTAGGGTATTATAGCTCAAAATGATTAGTAAATGCATGAAAAATAACAAATGAAGTCAGAAAGGATTGAAAAATGATGATGTGGCTTTGAATGGTGCATTTTCAACACACACGAAGTCAGGAGTTCAAATAAGTTTTAAAAAATGAAATCCCTTTGTAACAGACGAGTTTTCGGATGAAATCCTGATACTTTGGAAGAGATTGTTCGTTTTGTACACGAAGTGCATCCAGTTTTTGCCGTAACCCTCTCAACTTTCTTGCACATGCTATGTGGATGAAATGGTGATATCATGCCAACTTTCAACCTTTTCAGAGTTCATTTGAAATTCTTTTCAATTTTAGGGTCTTATAGCTCAAAATAATTAGTAAATGCATGAAAAATAACAAATGAAATCAGAAAGGATTGACCAATGATGATGTGGCTTTGAATGGTGCATTTTGAACACACAAAAAGTCAGGAGTTCAAATAAGTTTCAAAAAATGAAATCCCTTTGTAACAGACGAGTTTCCGGATGAAATCCTGATACTTTAGAAGAGATTATCCGTTTTGTACACGAAGTGCATCCAGTTTATGACGTAACCCTCTCAACTTTATTGCACATGCTATGTGGATGAAATGATGATATCATGCCAATTTTCAACCTTTTTAGAGTTCATTTGAAATGCTTTTCAATTTTCGGGTATTATAGCTCAAAATAATTAGTAAATGCATGAAAAATAACAAATGAAGTCGGAAAGGATTGAAAAATGATGATGTGGCTTTGAATGGTGCATTTTGAACACACACAAAGTCAGGAGTTCAAATAAGTTTTAAAAAATGAAATCCCTTTGTAACAGACGAGTTTCCGGATGAAATCCTGATACTTTGGAAGAGATTGTCCGTTTTGTACACGAAGTGCATCCAGTTTTTCCCGTAACCCTCTCAACTTTCTTGCACATGCTATGTGGATGAAATGGTGATATCATGCCAACTTTCAACCTTTCCAGAGTTCATTTGAAATGCTTTTCAATTTTAGGGTCTTATAGCTCAAAATAATTAGTAAATGCATGAAAAATAACAAATGAAGTCAGAAAGGATTGACAAATGATGATGTGGCTTTGAATGGTGCATTTTGAACACACACAAAGTCAGGAGTTCAAATAAGTCTCAACAAATGAAATCCCTTTGTAACACACGAGTTTCCGGATGAAATCCTGATACTTTGGAAGAGATTGTCCGTTTTGTACACGAAGTGCATCCAGTTTTTGCCGTTACCCTCTCAACTTTCTTGCACATGCTATGTGGATGAAATGGTGATATCATGCCAACTTTCAACCATTTCAGAGTTCATTTGAAATGCTTTTCAATTTTAGGGTCTTATAGCTCAAAATAATTAGTAAATGCATGAAAAATAACAAATGAAGTCAGAAAGGATTGACAAATGATGATGTGGCTTTGAATGGTGCATTTTGAACACACAAAAAGTCAGGAGTTCAAATAAGTTTCAAAAAATGAAATCCCTTTGTAACAGACGAGTTTCCGGATGAAATCCTGATACTTTGAAAGAGATTGTCCGTTTTGTACACGAAGTGCATCCAGTTTATGCCGTAACCCTCTCAACTTTCTTGCACATGCTATGTGGATGAAATGATGATATCATCCCAATTTTCAACCTTTTCAGACTTCATTTGAAATGCTTTTCAATTTTAGGGTCTTATAGCTCAAAATAATTAGTAAATGCATGAAAAATAACAAATGAAGTCAGAAAGGATTGAAAAATGATGATGTGGCTTTGAATGGTGCATTTTGAACACACACAAAGTCAGGAGTTCAAATAAGTTTTAAAAAATGAAATCCCTTTGTAACAGACGAGTTTCCGGATGAAATCCTGATACTTTGGAAGAGATTGTCCGTTTTGTACACGAAGTGCATCCAGTTTTTGCCGTAACCCTCTCAACTTTCTTGCACATGCTATGTGGATGAAATGGTGATATCATGCCAACTTTCAACCTTTCCAGAGTTCATTTGAAATGCTTTTCAATTTTAGGGTCTTATAGCTCAAAATAATTAGTAAATGCATGAAAAATAACAAATGAAGTCAGAAAGGATTGACAAATGATGATGTGGCTTTGAATGGTGCATTTTGAACACACAAAAAGTCAGGAGTTCAAATATGTCTCAAAAAATGAAATCCCTTTGTAACAGACGAGTTTCCGGATGAAATCCTGATACTTTGAAAGAGATTGTCCGTTTTGTACACGAAGTGCATCCAGTTTATGCCGTAACCCTCTCAACTTTCTTGCACATGCTATGTGGATGAAATGATGATATCATGCCAATTTTCAACCTTTTCAGAGTTCATTTGAAATGCTTTTCAATTTTAGGGTCTTATAGCTCAAAATAATTAGTAAATGCATGAAAAATAACAAATGAAGTCAGAAAGGATTGAAAAATGATGATGTGGCTTTGAATGGTGCATTTTGAACACACAAAAAATCAGGAGTTCAAATAAGTCTCAAAAAATGAAATCCCTTTGTAACAGACGAGTTTCCAGATGAAATCCTGATACTTTGAAAGAGATTGTCCGTTTTGAACACGAAGTGCATCCAGTTTTTGCCGTAACCCTCTCAACTTTCTTGCACATGCTATGTGGATGAAATGGTGATGTCATGCCAACTTTCAACCATTTCAGAGTTCATTTGAAACGCTTTTCAATTTTAGGGTCTTATAGGTCAAAATAATTAGTAAATGCATGAAAAATAACAAATGAAGTCAGAAAGGATTGAAAAATGATGATGTGGCTTTGAATGATGCATTTTGAACACACAAAAAGTCAGGAGTTCAAATAAGTTTAAAAAAATGAAATCCCTTTGTAACAGACGAGTTTCCGGATGAAATCCTGATACTTTGGAAGAGATTGTCCGTTTTGTACACGAAGTGCATCCAGTTTTTGTCGTAACCCTCTCAACTTTCTTGCACATGCTATGTGGATGAAATGGTGATATCATGCCAACTTGCAACCTTTTCAGAGTTCATTTGAAATGCTTTTCAATTTTAGGGTCTTATAGCTCAAAATAATTAGTAAATGCATGAAAAATAACAAATGAAGTCAGAAAGGATTGAAAAATGATGATGTGGCTTTGAATGGTCCATTTTGAACACACAAAAATTCAGGAGTTCAAATAAGTTTCAAAAAATGAAATCCCTTTGTAACAGACGAGTTTTAGAATGAAATCCTGATACTTTGGAAGAGATTGTCCGTTTTGTACACGAAGTGCATCCAGTTTTTGCCGTAACCCTCTCAACTTTCTTGCACATGCTATGTGGATGAAATGATGATATCATGCCAACTTTCAACCTTTTCAGAGTTCATTTGAAATACTTTTCAATTTTAGGGTCTTATGGCTCAAAATAATTAGTAAATGCATGAAAAATAACAAATGAAGTCAGAAAGGATTGACAAATGATGATGTGGCTTTGAATGGTGCATTTTGAACACACAAAAAGTCAGGAGTTCAAATAAGTTTCAAAAATTGAAATCCCTTTGTAACAGACGAGTTTCCGGATGAAATCCTGATACTTTGAAAGAGATTGTCCGTTTTGTACACGAAGTGCATCCAGTTTATGCCGTAACCCTCTCAACTTTCTTGCACATGCTATGTGGATGAAATGATGATATCATGCCAATTTTCAACCTTTTCAGAGTTCATTTGAAATGCTTTTCAATTTTAGCTCAAAATAATTAGTAAATGCATGAAAAATAACAAATGAAGTCAGAAAGGATTGAAAAATGATGATGTGGCTTTGAATGGTACATTTTGAACACACAAAAATTCAGGAGTTCAAATAAGTTTCAAAAAATGAAATCCCTTTGTAACAGACGAGTTTCCGGATGAAATCCTGATACTTTGGAAGAGATTGTCCATTTTGTACACGAAGTGCATCCAGTTTTTGCCGTAACCCTCTCAACTTTCTTGCACATGCTATGTGGATGAAATGGTGATATCATGCCAACTTTCAACCTTTTCGGAGTTCATTTGAAACGCTTTTCAATTTTAGGGTCTTATAGCTCAAAATAATTAGTAAATGCATGAAAAATAACAAATGAAGTCAGAAAGGATTGACAAATGATGATGTGGCTTTGAATGGTGCATTTTGAACACACAAAAAGTCAGGAGTTCAAATAAGTCTCAAAAAATGAAATCCCTTTGTAACAGACGTGTTTCCGGATGAAATCCTGATACTTTGAAAGAGATTGTCCGTTTTTGTACACGAAGTGCATCCAGTTTATGCCGTAACCCTCTCAACTTTCTTGCACATGCTATGTGGATGAAATGATGATATCATGCCAATTTTCAACCTTTTCAGAGTTCATTTGAAATGCTTTTCAATTTTAGGGTCTTATAGCTCAAAATAATTAGTAAATGCATGAAAAATAACAAATGAAGTCAGAAAGGATTGAAAAATGATGATGTGGCTTTGAATGGTGCATTTTGAACACACACAAAGTCAGGAGTTCAAATAAGTTTTAAAAAAATGAAATCCCTTTGTAACAGACGAGTTTCCGGATGAAATACTTATACTTTGGAAGAGATTGTCCGTTTTGTACATGAAGTGCATCCAGTTTTTGCCGTAACCCTCTCAACTTTCTTGCACATGCTATGTGGATGAAATGGTGATATCATGCCAACTTTCAACCTTTTCAGAGTTCATTTGAAATGATTTTCAATTTTAGGGTCTTATAGCTCAAAAATTATTAGTAAATGCATGAAAAATAACAAATGAAGTCAGAAAGGATTGAAAAATGATGATGTGGCTTTGAATGGTCCATTTTGGACACACAAAAATTCAGGAGTTCAAATAAGTTTCAAAAATGAAATCCCTTTGTAACAGACGAGTTTTAGAATGAAATCCTGATACTTTGGAAGAGATTGTCCGTTTTGTACACGAAGTGCATCCAGTTTTTGCCGTAACCCTCTCAACTTTCTTGCAAATGCTATGTGGATGAAATGATGATATCATGCCAACTTTCAACCTTTTCAGAGTTCATTTGAAATACTTTTCAATTTTAGGGTCTTATAGCTCAAAATAATTAGTAAATGCATGAAAAATAACAAATGAAGTCAGAAAGGATTGACAAATGATGATGTGGCTTTGAATGGTGCATTTTGAACACACAAAAAGTCAGGAGTTCAAATAAGTTTCAAAAAATGAAATCCCTTTGTAACAGACGAGTTTCCGGATGAAATCCTGATACTTTGGAAGAGATTGTCCGTTTTGTACACGAAGTGCATCCAGTTTTTGCCGTAACCCTCTCAACTTCCTTGCACATGCTATGTGGATGAAATGGTGATATCATGCCTACTTTCAACCGTTTCAGAGTTCATTTGAAATGCTTTTCAATTTTAGGGTCTTATAGCTCAAAATAATTAGTAAATGCATGAAAAATAACAAATGAAGTCAGAAAGGATTGACAAATGATGATGTGGCTTTGAATGGTGCCTTTTGAACACACAAAAAGTCAGGAGTTCAAATAAGTTTCAAAAAATGAAATCCATTTGTAACAGACGAGTTTCCGGATGAAATCCTGATACTTTGGAAGAGATTGTCCGTTTTGTACACGAAGTGCATCCAGTTTTTGGCGTAACCCTCTCAACTTTCTTGCACGTGCTATGTGGATGAAATGATGACATCATGCCAATTTTCAACCTTTTCAGAGTTCATTTGGAATGCTTTTCAATTTTAGGGTCTTATAGCTCGAAATAATTTGTAAATGCATGAAAAATAACAAATGAAATCAGAAAGGATTGAAAAATGATGATGTGGCTTTGACTGGTGCATTTTCAACACACACAAAGTCAGGAGTTCAAATAAGTTTTAAAAAATGTAATCCCTTTGTAACAGACGAGTTTCCGGATGAAATCCTGATACTTTGGAAGAGATTGTCCGTTTTGTACACGAAGTGCATCCAGTTTTTGCCGTAACCCTCTCAACTTTCTTGCACATGCTATGTGGATGAAATGGTGATATCATGCCAACTTGCAACCTTTTCAGAGTTCATTTGAAATGCTTTTCAATTTTACGGTCTTATAGCTCAAAATAATTAGTAAATGCATGAAAAATAACAAATGAAGTCAGAAAGGATTGAAAAATGATGATGTGGCTTTGAATGGTCCATTTTGAACACACAAAAATTCTGGAGTTCAAATAAGTTTCAAAAAATGAAATCCCTTTGTAACAGACGAGTTTTAGAATGAAATCCTGATACTTTGGAAGAGATTGTCCGTTTTGTACACGAAGTGCATCCAGTTTTTGCCGTAACCCTCTCAACTTTCTTGCACATGCTATGTGGATGAAATGATGATATCATGCCAACTTTCAACCTTTTCAGAGTTCATTTGAAATACTTTTCAATTTTAGGGTCTTATAGCTCAAAATAATTAGTAAATGCATGAAAAATAACAAATGAAGTCAGAAAGGATTGAAAAATGATGATGTGGCTTTGAATGGTCCATTTTGAACACACAAAAATTCAGGAGTTCAAATAAGTTTCAAAAAATGAAATCCCTTTGTAACAGACGAGTTTTAGAATGAAATCCTGATACTTTGGAAGAGATTGTCCGTTTTGTACACGAAGTGCATCCAGTTTTTGCCGTAACCCTCTCAACTTTCTTGCACATGCTATGTGGATGAAATGATGATATCATGCCAACTTTCAACCTTTTCAGAGTTCATTTGAAATACTTTTCAATTTTAGGGTCTTATGGCTCAAAATAATTAGTAAATGCATGAAAAATAACAAATGAAGTCAGAAAGGATTGACAAATGATGATGTGGCTTTGAATGGTGCATTTTGAACACACAAAAAGTCAGGAGTTCAAATAAGTTTCAAAAAATGAAATCCCTTTGTAACAGACGAGTTTCCGGATGAAATCCTGATACTTTGAAAGAGATTGTCCGTTTTGTACACGAAGTGCATCCAGTTTATGCCGTAACCCTCTCAACTTTCTTGCACATGCCATGTGGATGAAATGGTGATATCATGCCAACTTTCAACCTTTTCAGAGTTCATTTGAAATGCTTTTCAATTTTAGGGTCTTATAGCTCAAAATAATTACTAAATGCATGAAAAATAACAAATGAAGTCAGAAAGGATTGACAAATGATGATGTGGCTTTGAATGGTGCATTTTGAACACACAAAAAGTCAGGAGTTCAAATAAGTTTCAAAAAATGAAATCCCTTTGTAACAGACGAGTTTCCGGATGAAATCCTGATACTTTGGAAGAGATTGTCCGTGTTGTACACGAAGTGCATCCAGTTTTTGCCGTAACCCTCTCAACTTTCTTGCACATGCTATGTGGATGAAATGGTGATGTCATGCCAACTTTCAACCATTTCAGAGTTCATTTGAAACGCTTTTCAATTTTAGGGTCTTATAGCTCAAAATAATTAGTAAATGCATGAAAAATAACAAATGAAGTCAGAAAGGATTGACAAATGATGATGTGGCTTTGAATGGTGCATTTTGAACACACAAAAAGTCAGGAGTTCAAATAAGTCTCAAAAAATGAAATCCCTTTGTAACAGACGAGTTTCCGGATGAAATCCTGATACTTTGAAAGAGATTGTCCGTTTTGTACACGAAGTGCATCCAGTTTATGCCGTAACCCTCTCAACTTTCTTGCACATGCTATGTGGATGAAATGATGATATCATGCCAATTTTCAACCTTTTCAGAGTTCATTTGAAATGCTTTTCAATTTTAGGGTCTTATAGCTCAAAATAATTAGTAAATGCATGAAAAATAACAAATGAAGTCAGAAAGGATTGAAAAATGATGATGTGGCTTTGAATGGTGCATTTTGAACACACACAAAGTCAGGAGTTCAAATAAGTTTTAAAAAAATGAAATCCCTTTGTAACAGACGAGTTTCCGGATGAAATCCTGATACTTTGGAAGAGATTGTCCGTTTTGTACATGAAGTGCATCCAGTTTTTGCCGTAACCCTCTCAACTTTCTTGCACATGCTATGTGGATGAAATGGTGATATCATGCCAACTTTCAACCTTTTCAGAGTTCATTTGAAATGCTTTTCAATTTTAGGGTCTTATAGCTCAAAAATTATTAGTAAATGCATGAAAAATAACAAATGAAGTCAGAAAGGATTGAAAAATGATGATGTGGCTTTGAATGGTCCATTTTGGACACACAAAAATTCAGGAGTTCAAATAAGTTTCAAAAAATGAAATCCCTTTGTAACAGACGAGTTTTAGAATGAAATCCTGATTCTTTGGAAGAGATTGTCCGTTTTGTACACGAAGTGCATCCAGTTTTTGCCGTAACCCTCTCAACTTTCTTGCACATGCTATGTGGATGAAATGATGATATCATGCCAACTTTCAACCTTTTCAGAGTTCATTTGAAATACTTTTCAATTTTAGGGTCTTATAGCTCAAAATAATTAGTAAATGCATGAAAAATAACAAATGAAGTCAGAAAGGATTGACAAATGATGATGTGGCTTTGAATGGTGCATTTTGAACACACAAAAAGTCAGGAGTTCAAATAAGTTTCAAAAAATGAAATCCCTTTGTAACAGACGAGTTTCCGGATGAAATCCTGATACTTTGGAAGAGATTGTCCGTTTTGTACACGAAGTGCATCCAGTTTTTGCCGTAACCCTCTCAACTTTCTTGCACGTGCTATGTGGATGAAATGATGACATCATGCCAATTTTCAACCTTTTCAGAGTTCATTTGGAATGCTTTTCAATTTTAGGGTCTTATAGCTCGAAATAATTAGTAAATGCATGAAAAATAACAAATGAAATCAGAAAGGATTGAAAAATGATGATGTGGCTTTGACTGGTGCATTTTCAACACACACAAAGTCAGGAGTTCAAATAAGTTTTAAAAAATGTAATCCCTTTGTAACAGACGAGTTTCCGGATGAAATCCTGATACTTTGGAAGAGATTGTCCGTTTTGTACACGAAGTGCATCCAGTTTTTGCCGTAACCCTCTCAACTTTCTTGCACATGCTATGTGGATGAAATGGTGATATCATGCCAACTTTCAACCTTTTCATAGTTCATTTGAAATGCTTTTCAATTTTAGGGTCTTATAGCTCAAAATAATTAGTAAATGCACGAAAAATAACAAATGAAGTTAGAAAGGATTGACAAATGATGATGTGGCTTTGAATGGTGCATTTTGAACACACAAAAAGTCAGGAGTTCAAATAAGTTTCAAAAAATGAAATCCCTTTGTTAGAGACGAGTTTCCGGATGAAATCCTGATACTTTGGAAGAGATTGTCCGTTTTGTACACGAAGTGCATCCAGTTTATGCCGTAACCCTCTCAACTTTCTTGCACATGCTATGTGGATGAAATGATGATATCATGCGAACTTTCAACCTTTTCAGAGTTCATTTGAAATGCTTTTCAATTTTAGGGTCTTATAGCTCAAAATAATTAGTAAATGCATGAAAAATGACAAATGAAGTCAGAAAGGATTGACAAATGATGATGTGGCTTTGAATGGTGCATTTTGAACACACAAAAAGTCAGGAGTTCAAATAAGTTTCAAAAAATGAAATCCCTTTGTTAGAGACGAGTTTCCGGATGAAATCCTGATACTTTGGAAGAGATTGTCCGTTTTGTACACGAAGTGCATCCAGTTTATGCCGTAACCCTCTCAACTTTCTTGCACATGCTATGTGGATGAAATGATGATATCATGCGAACTTTCAACCTTTTCAGAGTTCATTTGAAATGCTTTTCAATTTTAGGGTCTTATAGCTCAAAATAATTAGTAAATGCATGAAAAATGACAAATGAAGTCAGAAAGGATTGACAAATGATGATGTGGCTTTGAATGGTGCATTTTGAACACACAAAAAGTCAGGAGTTCAAATAAGTTTCAAAAAATGAAATCCCTTTGTAACAGACGAGTTTCCGGATGAAATCCTGATACTTTGGAAGAGATTGTCCGTTTTGTACACGAAGTGCATCCAGTTTTTGCCGTAACCCTCTCAACTTTCTTGCACGTGCTATGTGGATGAAATGATGACATCATGCCAATTTTCAACCTTTTCAGAGTTCATTTGAAATGCTTTTCAATTTTAGGGTCTTATAGCTCGAAATAATTAGTAAATGCATGAAAAATAACAAATGAAGTCAGAAAGGATTGAAAAATGATGATGTGGCTTTGACTGGTGCATTTTCAACACACACAAAGTCAGGAGTTCAAATAAGTTTTAAAAAATGTAATCCCTTTGTAACAGACGAGTTTCCGGATGAAATCCTGATACTTTGGAAGAGATTGTCCGTTTTGTACACGAAGTGCATCCAGTTTTTGCCGTAACCCTCTCAACTTTCTTGCACATGCTATGTGGATGAAATGGTGATATCATGCCAACTTTCAACCTTTTCATAGTTCATTTGAAATGCTTTTCAATTTTAGGGTCTTATAGCTCAAAATAATTAGTAAATGCACGAAAAATAACAAATGAAGTCAGAAAGGATTGACAAATGATGATGTGGCTTTGAATGGTGCATTTTGAACACACAAAAAGTCAGGAGTTCAAATAAGTTTCGAAAAATGAAATCCCTTTGTTAGAGACGAGTTTCCGGATGAAATCCTGATTCTCTGGAAGAGATTGTCCGTTTTGTACACGAAGTGCATCCAGTTTATGCCGTAACCCTCTCAACTTTCTTGCACATGCTATGTGGATGAAATGATGATATCATGCGAACTTTCAACCTTTTCAGAGTTCATTTGAAATGCTTTTCAATTTTAGGGTCTTATAGCTCAAAATAATTAGTAAATGCATGAAAAATGACAAATGAAGTCAGAAAGGATTGACAAATGATGATGTGGCTTTGAATGGTGCATTTTGAACACACAAAAAGTCAGGAGTTCAAATAAGTTTCAAAAAATGAAATCCCTTTGTTAGAGACGAGTTTCCGGATGAAATCCTGATACTTTGGAAGAGATTGTCCGTTTTGTACACGAAGTGCATCCAGTTTATGCCGTAACCCTCTCAACTTTCTTGCACATGCTATGTGGATGAAATGATGATATCTTGCGAACTTTCAACCTTTTCAGAGTTCATTTGAAATGCTTTTCAATTTTAGGGTCTTATAGCTCAAAATAATTAGTAAATGCATGAAAAATGACAAATGAAGTCAGAAAGGATTGACAAATGATGATGTGGCTTTGAATGGTGCATTTTGAACACACAAAAAGTCAGGAGTTCAAATAAGTTTCAAAAAATGAAATCCCTTTGTTAGAGACGAGTTTCCGGATGAAATCCTGATACTTTGGAAGAGATTGTCCGTTTTGTACACGAAGTGCATCCAGTTTATGCCGTAACCCTCTCAACTTTCTTGCACATGCTATGTGGATGAAATGATGATATCATGCGAACTTTCAACCGTTTCAGAGTTCATTTGAAATGCTTTTCAATTTTAGGGTCTTATAGCTCAAAATAATTAGTAAATGCATGAAAAATAACAAATGAAGTCAGAAAGGATTGACAAATGATGATGTGGCTTTGAATGGTGCATTTTGAACACACAAAAAGTCAGGAGTTCAAATAAGTTTCAAAAAATGAAATCCCTTTGTAACAGACGAGTTTCCGGATGAAATCCTGATACTTTGGAAGAGATTGTCCGTTTTGTACACGAAGTGCATCCAGTTTTTGCCGTAACCCTCTCAACTTTCTTGCACGTGCTATGTGGATGAAATGATGACATCATGCCAATTTTCAACCTTTTCAGAGTTCATTTGGAATGCTTTTCAATTTTAGGGTCTTATAGCTCGAAATAATTAGTAAATGCATGAAAAATGACAAATGAAGTCAGAAAGGATTGACAAATGATGATGTGGCTTTGAATGGTGCATTTTGAACACACAAAAAGTCAGGAGTTCAAATAAGTTTCAAAAAATGAAATCCCTTTGTTAGAGACGAGTTTCCGGATGAAATCCTGATACTTTGGAAGAGATTGTCCGTTTTGTACACGAAGTGCATCCAGTTTATGCCGTAACCCTCTCAACTTTCTTGCACATGCTATGTGGATGAAATGATGATATCATGCGAACTTTCAACCTTTTCAGAGTTCATTTGAAATGCTTTTCAATTTTAGGGTCTTATAGCTCAAAATAATTAGTAAATGCATGAAAAATGACAAATGAAGTCAGAAAGGATTGACAAATGATGATGTGGCTTTGAATGGTGCATTTTGAACACACAAAAAGTCAGGAGTTCAAATAAGTTTCAAAAAATGAAATCCCTTTGTAACAGACGAGTTTCCGGATGAAATCCTGATACTTTGGAAGAGATTGTCCGTTTTGTACACGAAGTGCATCCAGTTTTTGCCGTAACCCTCTCAACTTTCTTGCACGTGCTATGTGGATGAAATGATGACATCATGCCAATTTTCAACCTTTTCAGAGTTCATTTGAAATGCTTTTCAATTTTAGGGTCTTATAGCTCGAAATAATTAGTAAATGCATGAAAAATAACAAATGAAGTCAGAAAGGATTGAAAAATGATGATGTGGCTTTGACTGGTGCATTTTCAACACACACAAAGTCAGGAGTTCAAATAAGTTTTAAAAAATGTAATCCCTTTGTAACAGACGAGTTTCCGGATGAAATCCTGATACTTTGGAAGAGATTGTCCGTTTTGTACACGAAGTGCATCCAGTTTTTGCCGTAACCCTCTCAACTTTCTTGCACATGCTATGTGGATGAAATGGTGATATCATGCCAACTTTCAACCTTTTCATAGTTCATTTGAAATGCTTTTCAATTTTAGGGTCTTATAGCTCAAAATAATTAGTAAATGCACGAAAAATAACAAATGAAGTCAGAAAGGATTGACAAATGATGATGTGGCTTTGAATGGTGCATTTTGAACACACAAAAAGTCAGGAGTTCAAATAAGTTTCGAAAAATGAAATCCCTTTGTTAGAGACGAGTTTCCGGATGAAATCCTGATTCTCTGGAAGAGATTGTCCGTTTTGTACACGAAGTGCATCCAGTTTATGCCGTAACCCTCTCAACTTTCTTGCACATGCTATGTGGATGAAATGATGATATCATGCGAACTTTCAACCTTTTCAGAGTTCATTTGAAATGCTTTTCAATTTTAGGGTCTTATAGCTCAAAATAATTAGTAAATGCATGAAAAATGACAAATGAAGTCAGAAAGGATTGACAAATGATGATGTGGCTTTGAATGGTGCATTTTGAACACACAAAAAGTCAGGAGTTCAAATAAGTTTCAAAAAATGAAATCCCTTTGTTAGAGACGAGTTTCCGGATGAAATCCTGATACTTTGGAAGAGATTGTCCGTTTTGTACACGAAGTGCATCCAGTTTATGCCGTAACCCTCTCAACTTTCTTGCACATGCTATGTGGATGAAATGATGATATCTTGCGAACTTTCAACCTTTTCAGAGTTCATTTGAAATGCTTTTCAATTTTAGGGTCTTATAGCTCAAAATAATTAGTAAATGCATGAAAAATGACAAATGAAGTCAGAAAGGATTGACAAATGATGATGTGGCTTTGAATGGTGCATTTTGAACACACAAAAAGTCAGGAGTTCAAATAAGTTTCAAAAAATGAAATCCCTTTGTTAGAGACGAGTTTCCGGATGAAATCCTGATACTTTGGAAGAGATTGTCCGTTTTGTACACGAAGTGCATCCAGTTTATGCCGTAACCCTCTCAACTTTCTTGCACATGCTATGTGGATGAAATGATGATATCATGCGAACTTTCAACCGTTTCAGAGTTCATTTGAAATGCTTTTCAATTTTAGGGTCTTATAGCTCAAAATAATTAGTAAATGCATGAAAAATAACAAATGAAGTCAGAAAGGATTGACAAATGATGATGTGGCTTTGAATGGTGCATTTTGAACACACAAAAAGTCAGGAGTTCAAATAAGTTTCAAAAAATGAAATCCCTTTGTAACAGACGAGTTTCCGGATGAAATCCTGATACTTTGGAAGAGATTGTCCGTTTTGTACACGAAGTGCATCCAGTTTTTGCCGTAACCCTCTCAACTTTCTTGCACGTGCTATGTGGATGAAATGATGACATCATGCCAATTTTCAACCTTTTCAGAGTTCATTTGGAATGCTTTTCAATTTTAGGGTCTTATAGCTCGAAATAATTAGTAAATGCATGAAAAATAACAAATGAAATCAGAAAGGATTGAAAAATGATGATGTGGCTTTGACTGGTGCATTTTCAACACACACAAAGTCAGGAGTTCAAATAAGTTTTAAAAAATGTAATCCCTTTGTAACAGACGAGTTTCCGGATGAAATCCTGATACTTTGGAAGAGATTGTCCGTTTTGTACACGAAGTGCATCCAGTTTATGCCGTAACCCTCTCAACTTTCTTGCACATGCTATGTGGATGAAATGATGATATCATGCGAACTTTCAACCTTTTCAGAGTTCATTTGAAATGCTTTTCAATTTTAGGGTCTTATAGCTCAAAATAATTAGTAAATGCATGAAAAATGACAAATGAAGTCAGAAAGGATTGACAAATGATGATGTGGCTTTGAATGGTGCATTTTGAACACACAAAAAGTCAGGAGTTCAAATAAGTTTCAAAAAATGAAATCCCTTTGTAACAGACGAGTTTCCGGATGAAATCCTGATACTTTGGAAGAGATTGTCCGTTTTGTACACGAAGTGCATCCAGTTTTTGCCGTAACCCTCTCAACTTTCTTGCACGTGCTATGTGGATGAAATGATGACATCATGCTAATTTTCAACCTTTTCAGAGTTCATTTGGAATGCTTTTCAATTTTAGGGTCTTATAGCTCGAAATAATTAGTAAATGCATGAAAAATAACAAATGAAATCAGAAAGGATTGAAAAATGATGATGTGGCTTTGACTGGTGCATTTTCAACACACACAAAGTCAGGAGTTCAAATAAGTTTTAAAAAATGTAATCCCTTTGTAACAGACGAGTTTCCGGATGAAATCCTGATACTTTGGAAGAGATTGTCCGTTTTGTACACGAAGTGCATCCAGTTTTTGCCGTAACCCTCTCAACTTTCTTGCACATGCTATGTGGATGAAATGGTGATATCATGCCAACTTTCAACCTTTTCATAGTTCATTTGAAATGCTTTTCAATTTTAGGGTCTTATAGCTCAAAATAATTAGTAAATGCACGAAAAATAACAAATGAAGTCAGAAAGGATTGACAAATGATGATGTGGCTTTGAATGGTGCATTTTGAACACACAAAAAGTCAGGAGTTCAAGTAAGTTTCAAAAAATGAAATCCCTTTGTTAGAGACGAGTTTCCGGATGAAATCCTGATACTTTGGAAGAGATTGTCCGTTTTGTACACGAAGTGCATCCAGTTTATGCCGTAACCCTCTCAACTTTCTTGCACATGCTATGTGGATGAAATGATGATATCATGCCAACTTTCAACCTTTTCATAGTTCATTTGAAATGCTTTTCAATTTTAGGGTCTTATAGCTCAAAATAATTAGTAAATGCATGAAAAATGACAAATGAAGTCAGAAAGGATTGACAAATGATGATGTGGCTTTGAATGGTGCATTTTGAACACACAAAAAGTCAGGAGTTCAAATAAGTTTCAAAAAATGAAATCCCTTTGTTAGAGACGAGTTTCCGGATGAAATCCTGATACTTTGGAAGAGATTGTCCGTTTTGTACACGAAGTGCATCCAGTTTATGCCGTAACCCTCTCAACTTTCTTGCACATGCTATGTGGATGAAATGATGATATCATGCGAACTTTCAACCTTTTCAGAGTTCATTTGAAATGCTTTTCAATTTTAGGGTCTTATAGCTCAAAATAATTAGTAAATGCATGAAAAATGACAAATGAAGTCAGAAAGGATTGACAAATGATGATGTGGCTTTGAATGGTGCATTTTGAACACACAAAAAGTCAGGAGTTCAAATAAGTTTCAAAAAATGAAATCCCTTTGTTAGAGACGAGTTTCCGGATGAAATCCTGATACTTTGGAAGAGATTGTCCGTTTTGTACACGAAGTGCATCCAGTTTATGCCGTAACCCTCTCAACTTTCTTGCACATGCTATGTGGATGAAATGATGATATCATGCGAACTTTCAACCTTTTCAGAGTTCATTTGAAATGCTTTTCAATTTTAGGGTCTTATAGCTCAAAATAATTAGTAAATGCATGAAAAATGACAAATGAAGTCAGAAAGGATTGACAAATGATGATGTGGCTTTGAATGGTGCATTTTGAACACACAAAAAGTCAGGAGTTCAAATAAGTTTCAAAAAATGAAATCCCTTTGTAACAGACGAGTTTCCGGATGAAATCCTGATACTTTGGAAGAGATTGTCCGTTTTGTACACGAAGTGCATCCAGTTTTTGCCGTAACCCTCTCAACTTTCTTGCACGTGCTATGTGGATGAAATGATGACATCATGCCAATTTTCAACCTTTTCAGAGTTCATTTGAAATGCTTTTCAATTTTAGGGTCTTATAGCTCGAAATAATTAGTAAATGCATGAAAAATAACAAATGAAGTCAGAAAGGATTGAAAAATGATGATGTGGCTTTGACTGGTGCATTTTCAACACACACAAAGTCAGGAGTTCAAATAAGTTTTAAAAAATGTAATCCCTTTGTAACAGACGAGTTTCCGGATGAAATCCTGATACTTTGGAAGAGATTGTCCGTTTTGTACACGAAGTGCATCCAGTTTTTGCCGTAACCCTCTCAACTTTCTTGCACATGCTATGTGGATGAAATGGTGATATCATGCCAACTTTCAACCTTTTCATAGTTCATTTGAAATGCTTTTCAATTTTAGGGTCTTATAGCTCAAAATAATTAGTAAATGCACGAAAAATAACAAATGAAGTCAGAAAGGATTGACAAATGATGATGTGGCTTTGAATGGTGCATTTTGAACACACAAAAAGTCAGGAGTTCAAATAAGTTTCGAAAAATGAAATCCCTTTGTTAGAGACGAGTTTCCGGATGAAATCCTGATTCTCTGGAAGAGATTGTCCGTTTTGTACACGAAGTGCATCCAGTTTATGCCGTAACCCTCTCAACTTTCTTGCACATGCTATGTGGATGAAATGATGATATCATGCGAACTTTCAACCTTTTCAGAGTTCATTTGAAATGCTTTTCAATTTTAGGGTCTTATAGCTCAAAATAATTAGTAAATGCATGAAAAATACAAATGAAGTCAGAAAGGATTGACAAATGATGATGTGGCTTTGAATGGTGCATTTTGAACACACAAAAAGTCAGGAGTTCAAATAAGTTTCAAAAAATGAAATCCCTTTGTTAGAGACGAGTTTCCGGATGAAATCCTGATACTTTGGAAGAGATTGTCCGTTTTTGTACACGAAGTGCATCCAGTTTATGCCGTAACCCTCTCAACTTTCTTGCACATGCTATGTGGATGAAATGATGATATCTTGCGAACTTTCAACCTTTTCATAGTTCATTTGAAATGCTTTTCAAATTTTAGGGTCTTATAGCTCAAAATAATTAGTAAATGCATGAAAAATGACAAATGAAGTCAGAAAGGATTGACAAATGATGATGTGGCTTTGAATGGTGCATTTTGAACACACAAAAAGTCAGGAGTTCAAATAAGTTTCAAAAATGAAATCCCTTTGTTAGAGACGAGTTTCCGGATGAAATCCTGATACTTTGGAAGAGATTGTCCGTTTTGTACACGAAGTGCATCCAGTTTATGCCGTAACCCTCTCAACTTTCTTGCACATGCTATGTGGATGAAATGATGATATCATGCGAACTTTCAACCGTTTCAGAGTAGTCATTTGAAATGCTTTTCAATTTTAGGGTCTTATAGCTCAAAATAATTAGTAAATGCATGAAAAATAACAAATGAAGTCAGAAAGGATTGACAAATGATGATGTGGCTTTGAATGGTGCATTTTGAACACACAAAAAGTCAGGAGTTCAAATAAGTTTCAAAAAATGAAATCCCTTTGTAACAGACGAGTTTCCGGATGAAATCCTGATACTTTGGAAGAGATTGTCCGTTTTGTACACGAAGTGCATCCAGTTTTTTGCCGTAACCCTCTCAACTTTCTTGCACGTGCTATGTGGATGAAATGATGACATCATGCCAATTTTCAACCTTTTCAGAGTTCATTTGGAATGCTTTCAATTTTAGGGTCTTATAGCTCGAAATAATTAGTAAATGCATGAAAAATAACAAATGAAATCAGAAAGGATTGAAAAATGATGATGTGGCTTTGACTGGTGCATTTTCAACACACACAAAGTCAGGAGTTCAAATAAGTTTTAAAAAATGTAATCCCTTTGTAACAGACGAGTTTCCGGATGAAATCCTGATACTTTGGAAGAGATTGTCCGTTTTGTACACGAAGTGCATCCAGTTTATGCCGTAACCCTCTCACTTTCTTGCACATGCTATGTGGATGAAATGATGATATCATGCGAACTTTCAACCTTTTCAGAGTTCATTTGAAATGCTTTTCAATTTTAGGGTCTTATAGCTCAAAATAATTAGTAAATGCATGAAAAATGACAAATGAAGTCAGAAAGGATTGACAAATGATGATGTGGCTTTGAATGGTGCATTTTGAACACACAAAAAGTCAGGAGTTCAAATAAGTTTCAAAAAATGAAATCCCTTTGTAACAGACGAGTTTCCGGATGAAATCCTGATACTTTGGAAGAGATTGTCCGTTTTGTACACGAAGTGCATCCAGTTTTTGCCGTAACCCTCTCAACTTTCTTGCACGTGCTATGTGGATGAAATGATGACATCATGCTAATTTTCACCTTTTCAGAGTTCATTTGGAATGCTTTTCAATTTTAGGGTCTTATAGCTCGAAATAATTAGTAAATGCATGAAAAATAACAAATGAAATCAGAAAGGATTGAAAAATGATGATGTGGCTTTGACTGGTGCATTTTCAACACACACAAAGTCAGGAGTTCAAATAAGTTTTTAAAAAATGTAATCCCTTTGTAACAGACGAGTTTCCGGATGAAATCCTGATACTTTGGAAGAGATTGTCCGTTTTGTACACGAAGTGCATCCAGTTTTTGCCGTAACCCTCTCAACTTTCTTGCACATGCTATGTGGATGAAATGGTGATATCATGCCAACTTTCAACCTTTTCATAGTTCATTTGAAATGCTTTCAATTTTAGGGTCTTATAGCTCAAAATAATTAGTAAATGCACGAAAAATAACAAATGAAGTCAGAAAGGATTGACAAATGATGATGTGGCTTTGAATGGTGCATTTTGAACACACAAAAAGTCAGGAGTTCAAGTAAGTTTCAAAAAATGAAATCCCTTTGTTAGAGACGAGTTTCCGGATGAAATCCTGATACTTTGGAAGAGATTGTCCGTTTTGTACACGAAGTGCATCCAGTTTATGCCGTAACCCTCTCAACTTTCTTGCACATGCTATGTGGATGAAATGATGATATCATGCCAACTTTCAACCTTTTCATAGTTCATTTGAAATGCTTTTCAATTTTAGGGTCTTATAGCTCAAAATAATTAGTAAATGCATGAAAAATGACAAATGAAGTCAGAAAGGATTGACAAATGATGATGTGGCTTTGAATGGTGCATTTTGAACACCACAAAAAGTCAGGAGTTCAAATAAGTTTCAAAAAATGAAATCCCTTTGTTAGAGACGAGTTTCCGGATGAAATCCTGATACTTTGGAAGAGATTGTCCATTTTGTACACGAAGTGCATCCAGTTTATGCCGTAACCCTCTCAACTTTCTTGCACATGCTATGTGGATGAAATGATGATATCTTGCGAACTTTCAACCTTTTCAGAGTTCATTTGAAATGCTTTTCAATTTTAGGGTCTTATAGCTCAAAATAATTAGTAAATGCATGAAAAATGACAAATGAAGTCAGAAAGGATTGACAAATGATGATGTGGCTTTGAATGGTGCATTTTGAACACACAAAAAGTCAGGAGTTCAAATAAGTTTCAAAAAATGAAATCCCTTTGTTAGAGACGAGTTTCCGGATGAAATCCTGATACTTTGGAAGACATGGTCCGTTTTGTACACGAAGTGCATCCAGTTTATGCCGTAACCCTCTCAACTTTCTTGCACATGCTATGTGGATGAAATGATGATATCATGCGAACTTTCAACCTTTTCAGAGTTCATTTGAAATGCTTTTCAATTTTAGGGTCTTATAGCTCAAAATAATTAGTAAATGCATGAAAAATAACAAATGAAGTCAGAAAGGATTGACAAATGATGATGTGGCTTTGAATGGTGCATTTTGAACACACAAAAAGTCACGAGTTCAAATAAGTTTCAAAAAATGAAATCCCTTTGTAACAGACGAGTTTCCGGATGAAATCCTGATACTTTGGAAGAGATTGTCCGTTTTGTACACGAAGTGCATCCAGTTTTTGCCGTAACCCTCTCAACTTTCTTGCACGTGCTATGTGGATGAAATGATGACATCATGCCAATTTTCAACCTTTTCAGAGTTCATTTGGAATGCTTTTCAATTTTAGGGTCTTATAGCTCGAAATAATTAGTAAATGCATGAAAAATAACAAATGAAATCAGAAAGGATTGAAAAATGATGATGTGGCTTTCACTGGTGCATTTTCAACACACACAAAGTCAGGAGTTCAAATAAGTTTTAAAAAATGTAATCCCTTTGTAACAGACGAGTTTCCGGATGAAATCCTGATACTTTGGAAGAGATTGTCCGTTTTGTACACGAAGTGCATCCAGTTTTTGCCGTAACCCTCTCAACTTTCTTGCACATGCTATGTGGATGAAATGGTGATATCATGCCAACTTTCAACCTTTTCATAGTTCATTTGAAATGCTTTTCAATTTTAGGGTCTTATAGCTCAAAATAATTAGTAAATGCACGAAAATAACAAATGAAGTCAGAAAGGATTGACAAATGATGATGTGGCTTTGAATGGTGCATTTTGAACACACAAAAAGTCAGGAGTTCAAATAAGTTTCAAAAAATGAAATCCCTTTGTTAGAGACGAGTTTCCGGATGAAATCCTGATACTTTGGAAGAGATTGTCCGTTTTGTACACGAAGTGCATCCAGTTTATGCCGTAACCCTCTCAACTTTCTTGCACATGCTATGTGGATGAAATGATGATATCATGCGAACTTTCAGCCTTTTCAGAGTTCATTTGAAATGCTTTTCAATTTTAGGGTCTTATAGCTCAAAATAATTAGTAAATGCATGAAAAATGACAAATGAAGTCAGAAAGGATTGACAAATGATGATGTGGCTTTGAATGGTGCATTTTGAACACACAAAAAGTCAGGAGTTCAAATAAGTTTCAAAAAATGAAATCCCTTTGTAACAGACGAGTTTCCGGATGAAATCCTAATACTTTGGAAGAGATTGTCCGTTTTGTACACGAAGTGCATCCAGTTTTTGCCGTAACCCTCTCAACTTTCTTGCACGTGCTATGTGGATGAAATGATGACATCATGCCAATTTTCAACCTTTTCAGAGTTCATTTGGAATGCTTTTCAATTTTAGGGTCTTATAGCTCGAAATAATTAGTAAATGCATGAAAAATAACAAATGAAATCAGAAAGGATTGAAAAATGATGATGTGGCTTTGACTGGTGCATTTTCAACACACACAAAGTCAGGAGTTCAAATAAGTTTTAAAAAATGTAATCCCTTTGTAACAGACGAGTTTCCGGATGAAATCCTGATACTTTGGAAGAGATTGTCCGTTTTGTACACGAAGTGCATCCAGTTTTTGCCGTAACCCTCTCAACTTTCTTGCACATGCTATGTGGATGAAATGGTGATATCATGCCAACTTTCAACCTTTTCATAGTTCATTTGAAATGCTTTTCAATTTTAGGGTCTTATAGCTCAAAATAATTAGTAAATGCATGAAAAATAACAAATGAAGTCAGAAAGGATTGACAAATGATGATGTGGCTTTGAATGGTGCATTTTGAACACACAAAAAGTCAGGAGTTCAAATAAGTTTCAAAAAATGAAATCCCTTTGTTAGAGACGAGTTTCCGGATGAAATCCTGATACTTTGGAAGAGATTGTCCGTTTTGTACACGAAGTGCATCCAGTTTATGCCGTAACCCTCTCAACTTTCTTGCACATGCTATGTGGATGAAATGATGATATCATGCCAACTTTCAACCTTTTCATAGTTCATTTGAAATGCTTTTCAATTTTAGGGTCTTATAGCTCAAAATAATTAGTAAATGCATGAAAAATGACAAATGAAGTCAGAAAGGATTGACAAATGATGATGTGGCTTTGAATGGTGCATTTTGAACACACAAAAAGTCAGGAGTTCAAATAAGTTTCAAAAAATGAAATCCCTTTGTTAGAGACGAGTTTCCGGATGAAATCCTGATACTTTGGAAGAGATTGTCCGTTTCGTACACGAAGTGCATCCAGTTTATGCTGTAACCCTCTCAACTTTCTTGCACATGCTATGTGGATGAAATGATGATATCATGCGAACTTTCAACCTTTTCAGAGTTCATTTGAAATGCTTTTCAATTTTAGGGTCTTATAGCTCAAAATAATTAGTAAATGCATGAAAAATGACAAATGAAGTCAGAAAGGATTGACAAATGATGATGTGGCTTTGAATGGTGCATTTTGAACACACAAAAAGTCAGGAGTTCAAATAAGTTTCAAAAAATGAAATCCCTTTGTTAGAGACGAGTTTCCGGATGAAATCCTGATACTTTGGAAGAGATTGTCCGTTTTGTACACGAAGTGCATCCAGTTTTTGCCGTAACCCTCTCACCTTTCTTGCACGTGCTATGTGGATGAAATGATGACATCATGCCAATTTTCAACCTTTTCAGAGTTCATTTGAAATGCTTTTCAATTTTAGGGTCTTATAGCTCGAAATAATTAGTAAATGCATGAAAAATAACAAATGAAGTCAGACAGGATTGAAAAATGATGATGTGGCTTTGACTTGTGCATTTTCAACACACACAAAGTCAGGAGTTCAAATAAGTTTTAAAAAATGTAATCCCTTTGTAACAGACGAGTTTCCGGATGAAATCCTGATACTTTGGAAGAGATTGTCCGTTTTGTACACGAAGTGCATCCAGTTTATGCCGTAACCCTCTCAACTTTCTTGCACATGCTATGTGGATGAAATGATGATATCATGCGAACTTTCAACCTTTTCAGAGTTCATTTGAAATGCTTTTCAATTTTAGGGTCTTATAGCTCAAAATAATTAGTAAATGCATGAAAAATGACAAATGAAGTCAGAAAGGATTGACAAATGATGATGTGGCTTTGAATGGTGCATTTTGAACACACAAAAAGTCAGGAGTTCAAATAAGTTTCAAAAAATGAAATCCCTTTGTTAGAGACGAGTTTCCGGATGAAATCCTGATACTTTGAAAGAGATTGTCCGTTTTGTACACGAAGTGCATCCAGTTTTTGCCGTAACCCTCTCAACTTTCTTGCACGTGCTATGTGGATGAAATGATGATATCATGCGAACTTTCAACCTTTTCAGAGTTCATTTGAAATGCTTTTCAATTTTAGGGGTCTTATAGCTCAAAATAATTAGTAAATGCATGAAAAATGACAAATGAAGTCAGAAAGGATTGACAAATGATGATGTGGCTTTGAATGGTGCATTTTGAACACACAAAAAGTCAGGAGTTCAAATAAGTTTCAAAAAATGAAATCCCTTTGTTAGAGACGAGTTTCCGGATGAAATCCTGATACTTTGGAAGAGATTGTCCGTTTTGTACACGAAGTGCATCCAGTTTATGCCGTAACCCTCTCAACTTTCTTGCACATGCTATGTGGATGAAATGATGATATCATGCCAATTTTCAACCTTTTCGGAGTTCATTTGAAATGCTTTTCAATTTTAGGGTCTTATAGCTCAAAATAATTAGTAAATGCATGAAAAATGACAAATGAAGTCAGAAAGGATTGAAAAATGATGATGTGGCTTTGAATGGTGCATTTTGAACACACACGAAGTCAGGAGTTCAAATAAGTTTCGAAAAATGAAATCCCTTTGTAACAGACGAGTTTCCGGATGAAATCCTGATACTTTGGAAGAGATTGTCCGTTTCGTACACGAAGTGCATCCAGTTTATGCTGTAACCCTCTCAACTTTCTTGCACATGCTATGTGGATGAAATGATGATATCATGCGAACTTTCAACCTTTTCAGAGTTCATTTGAAATGCTTTTCAATTTTAGGGTCTTATAGCTCAAAATAATTAGTAAATGCATGAAAAATGACAAATGAAGTCAGAAAGGATTGACAAATGATGATGTGGCTTTGAATGGTGCATTTTGAACACACAAAAAGTCAGGAGTTCAAATAAGTTTCAAAAAATGAAATCCCTTTGTTAGAGACGAGTTTCCGGATGAAATCCTGATACTTTGGAAGAGATTGTCCGTTTTGTACACGAAGTGCATCCAGTTTTTGCCGTAACCCTCTCACCTTTCTTGCACGTGCTATGTGGATGAAATGATGACATCATGCCAATTTTCAACCTTTTCAGAGTTCATTTGAAATGCTTTTCAATTTTAGGGTCTTATAGCTCGAAATAATTAGTAAATGCATGAAAAATAACAAATGAAGTCAGAAAGGATTGAAAAATGATGATGTGGCTTTGACTTGTGCATTTTCAACACACACAAAGTCAGGAGTTCAAATAAGTTTTAAAAAATGTAATCCCTTTGTAACAGACGAGTTTCCGGATGAAATCCTGATACTTTGGAAGAGATTGTCCGTTTTGTACACGAAGTGCATCCAGTTTATGCCGTAACCCTCTCAACTTTCTTGCACATGCTATGTGGATGAAATGATGATATCATGCGAACTTTCAACCTTTTCAGAGTTCATTTGAAATGCTTTTCAATTTTAGGGTCTTATAGCTCAAAATAATTAGTAAATGCATGAAAAATGACAAATGAAGTCAGAAAGGATTGACAAATGATGATGTGGCTTTGAATGGTGCATTTTGAACACACAAAAAGTCAGGAGTTCAAATAAGTTTCAAAAAATGAAATCCCTTTGTTAGAGACGAGTTTCCGGATGAAATCCTGATACTTTGAAAGAGATTGTCCGTTTTGTACACGAAGTGCATCCAGTTTTTGCCGTAACCCTCTCAACTTTCTTGCACGTGCTATGTGGATGAAATGATGATATCATGCGAACTTTCAACCTTTTCAGAGTTCATTTGAAATGCTTTTCAATTTTAGGGTCTTATAGCTCAAAATAATTAGTAAATGCATGAAAAATGACAAATGAAGTCAGAAAGGATTGACAAATGATGATGTGGCTTTGAATGGTGCATTTTGAACACACAAAAAGTCAGGAGTTCAAATAAGTTTCAAAAAATGAAATCCCTTTGTTAGAGACGAGTTTCCGGATGAAATCCTGATACTTTGGAAGAGATTGTCCGTTTTGTACACGAAGTGCATCCAGTTTATGCCGTAACACTCTCAACTTTCTTGCACATGCTATGTGGATGAAATGATGTTATCATGCCAATTTTCAACCTTTTCGGAGTTCATTTGAAATGCTTTTCAATTTTAGGGTCTTATAGCTCAAAATAATTAGTAAATGCATGAAAAATGACAAATGAAGTCAGAAAGGATTGAAAAATGATGATGTGGCTTTGAATGGTGCATTTTGAACACACACGAAGTCAGGAGTTCAAATAAGTTTCGAAAAATGAAATCCCTTTGTAACAGACGAGTTTCCGGATGAAATCCTGATACTTTGGAAGAGATTGTCCGTTTTGTACACGAAGTGCATCCAGTTTTTCCCGTAACCCTCTCAACTTTCTTGCACATGCTATGTGGATGAAATGGTGATATCATGCCAACTTTCAACCTTTCCAGAGTTCATTTGAAATGCTTTTCAATTTTAGGGTCTTATAGCTCAAAATAATTAGTAAATGCATGAAAAATAACAAATGAAGTCAGAAAGGATTGACAAATGATGATGTGGCTTTGAATGGTGCATTTTGAACACACAAAAAGTCAGGAGTTCAAATAAGTTTCAAAAATGAAATCCCTTTGTAACAGACGAGTTTCCGGATGAAATCCTGATACTTTGAAAGAGATTGTCCGTTTTGTACACGAAGTGCATCCAGTTTATGCCGTAACCCTCTCAACTTTCTTGCACATGCTATGTGGATGAAATGATGATATCATGCCAATTTTCAACTTTTTCAGAGTTCATTTGAAATGCTTTTCAATTTTAGGGTCTTATAGCTCAAAATAATTAGTAAATGCATGAAAAATAACAAATGAAGTCAGAAAGGATTGAAAAATGATGATGTGGCTTTGAATGGTGCATTTTGAACACACACAAAGTCAGGAGTTCAAATAAGTTTTAAAAAATGAAATCCCTTTGTAACAGACGAGTTTCCGGATGAAATCCTGATACTTTGGAAGAGATTGTCCGTTTTGTACACGAAGTGCATCCAGTTTTTGCCGTAACCCTCTCAACTTTCTTGCACATGCTATGTGGATGAAATGGTGATATCATGCCAACTTTCAACCTTTTCAGAGTTCATTTGAAATGCTTTTCAATTTTAGGGTCTTATAGCTCAAAATAATTAGTAAATGCATGAAAAATAACAAATGAAGTCAGAAAGGATTGAAAAATGATGATGTGGCTTTGAATGGTACATTTTGAACACACAAAAATTCAGGAGTTCAAATAAGTTTCAAAAAATGAAATCCCTTTGTAACAGACGAGTTTCAGAATGAAATCCTGATACTTTGGAAGAGATTGTCCGTTTTGTACACGAAGTGCATCCAGTTTTTGCCGTAACGCTCTCAACTTTCTTGCACATGCTGTGTGGATGAAATGATGATATCATGCCAACTTTCAACCTTTTCAGAGTTCATTTGAAATGCTTTTCAATTTTAGGGTCTTATAGCTCAAAATAATTAGTAAATGCATGAAAAATAACAAATGAAGTCAGAAAGGATTGACAAATGATGATGTGGCTTTGAATGGTGCATTTTGAACACACAAAAAGTCAGGAGTTCAAATAAGTTTCAAAAAATGAAATCCCTTTGTAACAGACGAGTTTCCGGATGAAATCCTGATACTTTGAAAGAGATTGTTCGTTTTGTACACGAAGTGCATCCAGTTTATGCCGTAACCCTCTCAACTTTGTTGCACATGCTATGTGGATGAAATGATGATATCATGCCAATTTTCAACCTTTTCTGAGTTCATTTGAAATGCTTTTCAATTTTAGGGTCTTATAGCTCAAAATAATTAGTAAATGCATGAAAAATAACAAATGAAGTCAGAAAGGATTGAAAAATGATGATGTGGCTTTGAATGGTGCATTTTGAACACACACAAAGTCAGGAGTTCAAATAAGTTTTAAAAAATGAAATCCCTTTGTAACAGACGAGTTTCCGGATGAAATCCTGATACTTTGGAAGAGATTGTCCGTTTTGTACACGAAGTGCATCCAGTTTTTGCCGTAACCCTCTCAACTTTCTTGCACATGCTATGTGGATGAAATGGTGATATCATGCCAACTTTCAACCTTTTCAGAGTTCATTTGAAATGCTTTTCAATTTTAGGGTCTTATAGCTCAAAATAATTAGTAAATGCATGAAAAATAACAAATGAAGTCAGAAAGGATTGAAAAATGATGATGTGGCTTTGAATGGTACATTTTGAACACACAAAAATTCAGGAGTTCAAATAAGTTTCAAAAAATGAAATCCCTTTGTAACAGACGAGTTTCAGAATGAAATCCTGATACTTTGGAAGAGATTGTCCGTTTTGTACACGAAGTGCATCCAGTTTTTGCCGTAACCCTCTCAACTTTCTTGCACATGCTATGTGGATGAAATGATGATATCATGCCAACTTTCAACCTTTTCAGAGTTCATTTGAAATGCTTTTCAATTTTAGGGTCTTATAGCTCAAAATAATTAGTAAATGCATGAAAAATAACAAATGAAGTCAGAATGGATTGACAAATGATGATGTGGCTTTGAATGGTGCATTTTGAACACACACAAAGTCAGGAGTTCAAATAAGTTTTAAAAAATGAAATCCCTTTGTAACAGACGAGTTTCCGGATGAAATCCTGATACTTTGAAAGAGATTGTTCGTTTTGTACACGAAGTGCATCCAGTTTATGCCGTAACCCTCTCAACTTTCTTGCACATGCTATGTGGATGAAATGATGATATCATGCCAATTTTCAACCTTTTCAGAGTTCATTTGAAATGCTTTTCAATTTTAGGGTCTTATAGCTCAAAATAATTAGTAAATGCATGAAAAATAACAAATGAAGTCAGAAAGGATTGAAAAATGATGATGTGGCTTTGAATGGTGCATTTTGAACACACAGAAAGTCAGGAGTTCAAATAAGTTTTAAAAAATGAAATCCCTTTGTAACAGACGAGTTTCCGGATGAAATCCTGATACTTTGGAAGAGATTGTCCGTTTCGTACACGAAGTGCATCCAGTTTTTGCCGTAACCCTCTCAACTTTCTTGCACATGCTATGTGGATGAAATGATGACATCATGCCAACTTTCAACCTTTTCAGAGTTCATTTGAAATGCTTTTCAATTTTAGGGTCTTATAGCTCAAAATAATTAGTAAATGCATGAAAAATAACAAATGAAGTCAGAAAGGATTGACAAATGATGATGTGGCTTTGAATGGTGCATTTTGAACACACAAAAAGTCAGGAGTTCAAATAAGTTTCAAAAAATGAAATCCCTTTGTAACAGACGAGTTTCCGAATGAAATCCTGATACTTTGAAAGAGATTGTTCGTTTTGTACACGAAGTGCATCCAGTTTATGCCGTAACCCTCTCAACTTTCTTGCACATGCTATGTGGATGAAATGATGATATCATGCCAATTTTCAACCTTTTCAGAGTTCATTTGAAATGCTTTTCAATTTTAGGGTCTTATAGCTCAAAATAATTAGTAAATGCATGAAAAATAACAAATGAAGTCAGAAAGGATTGAAAAATGATGATGTGGCTTTGAATGGTGCATTTTGAACACACAGAAAGTCAGGAGTTCAAATAAGTTTTAAAAAATGAAATCCCTTTGTAACAGACGAGTTTCCGGATGAAATCCTGATACTTTGGAAGAGATTGTCCGTTTCGTACACGAAGTGCATCCAGTTTATGCCGTAACCCTCTCAACTTTCATGCACATGCTATGTGGATGAAATGATGACATCATGCCAACTTTCAACCTTTTCAGAGTTCATTTGAAATGCTTTTCAATTTTAGGGTCTTATAGCTCGAAATAATTAGTAAATGCATGAAAAATAACAAATGAAGTCAGAAAGGATTGACAAATGATGATGTGGCTTTGAATGGTGCATTTTGAACACACACAAAGTCAGGAGTTCAAATAAGTTTCAAAAAATGAAATCCCTTTGTAACAGACGAGTTTCCGGATGAAATCCTGATACTTTGAAAGAGATTGTTCGTTTTGTACACGAAGTGCATCCAGTTTATGCCGTAACCCTCTCAACTTTCTTGCACATGCTATGTGGATGAAATGATGATATCATGCCAATTTTCAACCTTTTCAGAGTTCATTTGAAATGCTTTTCAATTTTAGGGTCTTATAGCTCAAAATAATTAGTAAATGCATGAAAAATAACAAATGAAGTCAGAAAGGATTGAAAAATGATGATGTGGCTTTGAATGGTGCATTTTGAACACACAGAAAGTCAGGAGTTCAAATAAGTTTTAAAAAATGAAATCCCTTTGTAACAGACGAGTTTCCGGATGAAATCCTGATACTTTGGAAGAGATTGTCCGTTTCGTACACGAAGTGCATCCAGTTTATGCCGTAACCCTCTCAACTTTCTTGCACATGCTATGTGGATGAAATGATGATATCATGCCAATTGTCAACCTTTTCAGAGTTCATTTGAAATGCTTTTCAATTTTAGGGTAATATAGCTCGAAATAATTAGTAAATGCATGAAAAATAACAAATGAAGTCAGAAAGGATTGAAAAATGATGATGTGGCTTTGAATGGCGCATTTTCAACACACACAAAGTCAGGAGTTCAAATAAGTTTTAAAAAATGAAATCCCTTTGTAACAGACGAGTTTCCGGATGAAATCCTGATACTTTGGAAGAGATTGTCCGTTTTGTACACGAAGTGCATCCAGTTTTTGCCGTAACCCTCTCAACTTTCTTGCACATGCTATGTGGATGAAATGATGATATCATGCCAACTTTCAACCTTTTCAGAGTTCATTTGAAATGCTTTTCAATTTTAGGGTCTTATAGCTCAAAATAATTAGTAAATGCATGAAAAATAACAAATGAAGTCAGAAAGGATTGACAAATGATGATGTGGCTTTGAATGGTGCATTTTGAACACACACAAAGTCAGGAGTTCAAATAAGTTTTAAAAAATGAAATCCCTTTGTAACAGACGAGTTTCCGGATGAAATCCTGATACTTTGGAAGAGATTGTCCGTTTTGTACACGAAGTGCATCCAGTTTTTGCCGTAACCCTCTCACCTTTCTTGCACGTGCTATGTGGATGAAATGATGACATCATGCCAATTTTCAACCTTTTCA
>NW_027332724.1:0-29015 GCF_002575655.3 Aegilops tauschii subsp. strangulata
AGCATGTGCACGAAAGTTGAGAGGGTTACGGCAAAAACTGGATGCACCTCGTGTACAAAACGGACAATCTCTTTCAAAGTATCAGGATTTCATCCGGAAACTTGTCTGTTACAAAGGGATTTCATTTTTTAAAACTTATTCGAGCTCCTGACTTTTTGTGTGTTCAAATTGCACCATTCAAAGCCACATCATCATTTTTCAATCCTTTCTGACTTCATTTGTTATTTTTCATGCATTTACTAATTATTTTGAGCTATAAGACCCTAAAATTTAAATGCATTTCCAATGAACTCTGAAAAGGTTGAAAGTTGGCATGATATCATCATTTCATCCACACAGCATGTGCAAGAAAGTTGAGAGGGTTACGGCAAAAACTGGATCCACTTCGTGTACAAAACGGACAATCTCTTTCAAAGTATCAGGATTTATCCGGAAACTCGTCTGTTACAAAGGGATTTCATTTTTAAAACTTATTTGAACTCCTGACTTTTTGTGTGTTCAAAATGCACTATTCAAAGCCACATCATCATTTTTCAATCCTTTCTGACTTCATTTGTTATTTTCCATGCATTTACTAATTATTTTGAGCTATAAGAACCTAAAATTGAAAAGCATTTCAAATGAACTCTGAAAAGGTTGAAAGTTGGCATGATATCATCATTTCATCCACATAGCATGTGCAAGAAAGTTGAGAGGGTTACGGCAAAAACTGGATGCACTTCATGTACAAAACGGACAATCTCTTTCAAAGTATCAGGATTTCATCCGGAAACTCGTCTGTTACAAAGGGATTTCATTTTTTAAAACTTATTTGAACTACTGACTTTTTGTGTGTTCAAAATGCACCATTCAAAGCCACATCATCATTTTTCAATCCTTTCTGACTTCATTTGTTATTTTTCATGCATTTACTAATTATTTTGAGCTATAAGAACCTAAAATTGAAAAGCATTTCAAATGAACTCTGAAAAGGTTGAAAGTTGGCATGATATCATCATTTCATCCACATAGCATGTGCAAGAAAGTTGAGAGGGTTACGGCAAAAACTGGATGCACTTCGTGTACAAAACGGACAATCTCTTTCAAAGTATCAGGATTTCAACCGGACACTCGTCTGTTACAAAGGGATTTCATTTTTTAAAACCTATTTGAACTCCTAACTTTTTGTGTGTTCAAAATGCACCATTCAAAGCCACATTATCATTTTTCAATCCTTTCTGACTTCATTTGTTATTTTTCATGCATTTACTAAATATTTTGAGCTATAAGACCCTAAAATTTAAATGCATTTCCAATGAACTCTGAATAGGTTGAAAGTTGGCATGATATCATCATTTCATCCACACAGCATGTGCAAGAAAGTTGAGAGGGTTACGGCAAAAACTGGATCCACTTCGTGTACAAAACGGACAATCTCTTTCAAAGTATCAGGATTTATCCGGAAACTCGTCTGTTACAAAGGGATTTCATTTTTTAAAACTTATTTGAACTCCTGACTTTTTGTGTGTTCAAAATGCACTATTCAAAGCCACATCATCATTTTTCAATCCTTTCTGACTTCATTTGTTATTTTCCATGCATTTACTAATTATTTTGAGCTATAAGAACCTAAAATTGAAAAGCATTTCAAATGAACTCTGAAAAGGTTGAAAGTTGGCATGATATCATCATTTCATCCACATAGCATGTGCAAGAAAGTTGAGAGGGTTACGGCAAAAACTGGATGCACTTCGTGTACAAAACGGACAATCTCTTTCAAAGTATCAGGATTTCATCCGGAAACTCGTCTGTTACAAAGGGATTTCATTTTTAAAACTTATTTGAACTACTGACTTTTTGTGTGTTCAAAATGCACCATTCAAAGCCACATCATCATTTTTCAATCCTTTCTGACTTCATTTGTTATTTTTCATGCATTTACTAATTATTTTGAGCTATAAGAACCTAAAATTGAAAAGCATTTCAAATGAACTCTGAAAAGGTTGAAAGTTGGCATGATATCATCATTTCATCCACATAGCATGTGCAGGAAAGTGGAGACGGTTACGGCAAAAACTGCATGCACTTCGTGGTACAAAACGGAAAATCTCTTTCAAAGTATCAGGATTTCAACCGGACACTCGTCTGTTACAAAGGGATTTCATTTTTTAAAACCTATTTGAACTCCTGACTTTTTGTGTGTTCAAAATGCACCATTCAAAGCCACATCATCAGTTTTCAATCCTTTCTGACTTCATTTGTTATTTTTCATGCATTTACTAATTATTTTGAGCTATAAGAACCTAAAATTGAAAAGCATTTCAAATGAACTCTGAAAAGGTTGAAAGTTGGCATGATATCATCATTTCATCCACATAGCATGTGCAAGAAAGTTGAGAGGGTTACGGCAAAAACTGGATGCACTTCGTGTACAAAACGGACAATCTCATCAATGTATTAGGATTTCAACCGGACACTCGTCTGTTACAAAGGGATTTCATTTTTTAAAACCTATTTGAACTCCTGACTTTTTGTGTGTTCAAAATGCACCATTCAAAGCCACATCATCATTTTTAATCCTTTCTTACTTCATTTGTTATTTTTCATGCATTTACTAATTATTTTGAGCTATAAGACCCTAAAATTGAAACGCATTTCAAATGAACTCTGAAAAGGTTGAAAGTTGGCATGATATCATCATTTCATCCACATAGCATGTGCAAGAAAGTTGAGAGGGTTACGGCAAAAACTGGATCCACTTCGTGTACAAAACGGACAATCTCTTTCAAAGTATTAGGATTTCAACCGGACACTCGTCTGTTACAAAGGGATTTCATTTTTTAAAACCTATTTGAACTCCTGACTTTTTGTGTGTTCAAAATGCACCATTCAAAGCCACATCATCATTTTTCAATCCTTTCTGACTTCATTTGTTATTTTTCATGCATTTACTAATTATTTTGAGCTATAAGACCCTAAAATTAAAAAGCATTTCAAATGAACTCTGAAAAGGTTGAAAGTTGGCATGATATCATCATTTCAACCACATAGCATGTGCAAGAAAGTTGAGAGGGTTACGGCAAAAACTGGATGCACCTCGTGTACAAAACGGACAATCTCTTTCAAAGTATCAGGATTTCATCCGGAAACTTGTCTGTTACAAAGGGATTTCATTTTTTAAAACTTATTCGAGCTCCTGACTTTTTGTGTGTTCAAATTGCACCATTCAAAGCCACATCATCATTTTTCAATCCTTTCTGACTTCATTTGTTATTTTTCATGCATTTACTAATTATTTTGAGCTATAAGAACCTAAAATTGAAAAGCATTTCAAATGAACTCTGAAAAGGTTGAAAGTTGGCATGATATCATCATTTCATCCACATAGCATGTGCAAGAAAGTTGAGAGGGTTACGGCAAAAACTGGATGCACTTCGTGTACAAAACGGACAATCTCTTTCAAAGTATCAGGATTTCATCCGGAAACTCGTCTGTTACAAAGGGATTTCATTTTTAAAACTTATTTGAACTACTGACTTTTTGTGTGTTCAAAATGCACCATTCAAAGCCACATCATCATTTTTCAATCCTTTCTGACTTCATTTGTTATTTTTCATGCATTTACTAATTATTTTGAGCTATAAGAACCTAAAATTGAAAAGCATTTCAAATGAACTCTGAAAAGGTTGAAAGTTGGCATGATATCATCATTTCATCCACATAGCATGTGCAGGAAAGTGGAGACGGTTACGGCAAAAACTGCATGCACTTCGTGTACAAAACGGAAAATCTCTTTCAAAGTATCAGTATTTCAACCGGACACTCGTCTGTTACAAAGGGATTTCATTTTTTAAAACCTATTTGAACTCCTGACTTTTTGTGTGTTCAAAATGCACCATTCAAAGCCACATCATCAGTTTTCAATCCTTTCTGACTTCATTTGTTATTTTTCATGCATTTACTAATTATTTTGAGCTATAAGAACCTAAAATTGAAAAGCATTTCAAATGAACTCTGAAAAGGTTGAAAGTTGGCATGATATCATCATTTCATCCACATAGCATGTGCAAGAAAGTTGAGAGGGTTACGGCAAAAACTGGATGCACTTCGTGTACAAAACGGACAATCTCATTCAATGTATTAGGATTTCAACCGGACACTCGTCTGTTACAAAGGGATTTCATTTTTTAAAACCTATTTGAACTCCTGACTTTTTGTGTGTTCAAAATGCACCATTCAAAGCCACATCATCATTTTTAATCCTTTCTTACTTCATTTGTTATTTTTCATGCATTTACTAATTATTTTGAGCTATAAGACCCTAAAATTGAAACGCATTTCAAATGAACTCTGAAAAGGTTGAAAGTTGGCATGATATCATCATTTCATCCACATAGCATGTGCAAGAAAGTTGAGAGGGTTACGGCAAAAACTGGATCCACTTCGTGTACAAAACGGACAATCTCTTTCAAAGTATTAGGATTTCAACCGGACACTCGTCTGTTACAAAGGGATTTCATTTTTTAAAACCTATTTGAACTCCTGACTTTTTGTGTGTTCAAAATGCACCATTCAAAGCCACATCATCATTTTTCAATCCTTTCTGACTTCATTTGTTATTTTTCATGCATTTACTAATTATTTTGAGCTATAAGACCCTAAAATTAAAAAGCATTTCAAATGAACTCTGAAAAGGTTGAAAGTTGGCATGATATCATCATTTCAACCACATAGCATGTGCAAGAAAGTTGAGAGGGTTACGGCAAAAACTGGATGCACCTCGTGTACAAAACGGACAATCTCTTTCAAAGTATCAGGATTTCATCCGGAAACTTGTCTGTTACAAAGGGATTTCATTTTTTAAAACTTATTCGAGCTCCTGACTTTTTGTGTGTTCAAATTGCACCATTCAAAGCCACATCATCATTTTTCAATCCTTTCTGACTTCATTTGTTATTTTTCATGCATTTACTAATTATTTTGAGCTATAAGACCCTAAAATTTAAATGCATTTCCAATGAACTCTGAAAAGGTTGAAAGTTGGCATGATATCATCATTTCATCCACACAGCATGTGCAAGAAAGTTGAGAGGGTTACGGCAAAAACTGGATCCACTTCGTGTACAAAACGGACAATCTCTTTCAAAGTATCAGGATTTATCCGGAAACTCGTCTGTTACAAAGGGATTTCATTTTTTAAAACTTATTTGAACTCCTGACTTTTTGTGTGTTCAAAATGCACTATTCAAAGCCACATCATCATTTTTCAATCCTTTCTTACTTCATTTGTTATTTTTCATGCATTTACTAATTATTTTGAGCTATAAGAACCTAAAATTGAAAAGCATTTCAAATGAACTCTGAAAAGGTTGAAAGTTGGCATGATATCATCATTTCATCCACATAGCATGTGCAGGAAAGTGGAGAGGGTTACGGCAAAAACTGGATGCACTTCGTGTACAAAACGGACAATCTCTTTCAAAGTATCAGGATTTCAACCGGACACTCGTCTGTTACAAAGGGATTTCATTTTTTAAAACCTATTTGAACTCCTGACTTTTTGTGTGTTCAAAATGCACCATTCAAAGCCACATCATCATTTTTCAATCCTTTCTGACTTCATTTGTTATTTTTCATGCATTTACTAATTATTTTGAGCTATAAGACCCTAAAATTGAAAAGCATTTCAAATGAACTCTGAAAAGGTTGAAAGTTGGCATGATATCATCATTTCATCCACATAGCATGTGCAAGAAAGTTGAGAGGGTTACGGCAAAAACTGGATGCACTTCGTGTACAAAACGGACAATCTCTTTCAAAGTATTAGGATTTCAACCGGACACTCGTCTGTTACAAAGGGATTTCATTTTTTAAAACCTATTTGAACTCCTGACTTTTTGTGTGTTCAAAATGCACCATTCAAAGCCACATCATCATTTTTCAATCCTTTCTTACTTCATTTGTTATTTTTCATGCATTTAGTAATTATTTTGAGCTATAAGACCCTAAAATTGAAAAGCATTTCAAATGAACTCTGAAAAGGTTGAAAGTTGGCATGATATCATCATTTCATCCACATAGCATGTTCAAGAAAGTTGAGAGGGTTACGGCAAAAACTGGATGCACCTCGTGTACAAAACGGACAATCTCTTTCAAAGTATCAGGATTTCATCCGGAAACTTGTCTGTTACAAAGGGATTTCATTTTTTAAAACTTATTCGAGCTCCTGACTTTTTGTGTGTTCAAAATGCACCATTCAAAGCCACATCATCATTTTTCAATCCTTTCTGACTTCATTTGTTATTTTTCATGCATTTACTAATTATTTTGAGCTATAAGACCCTAAAATTTAAATGCATTTCCAATGAACTCTGAAAAGGTTGAAAGTTGGCATGATATCATCATTTCATCCACACAGCATGTGCAAGAAAGTTGAGAGGGTTACGGCAAAAACTGGATCCACTTCGTGTACAAAACGGACAATCTCTTTCAACGTATCAGGATTTATCCGGAAACTCGTCTGTTACAAAGGGATTTCATTTTTTAAAACTTATTTGAACTCCTGACTTTTTGTGTGTTCAAAATGCACTATTCAAAGCCACATCATCATTTTTCAATCCTTTCTGACTTCATTTGTTATTTTCCATGCATTTACTAATTATTTTGAGCTATAAGAACCTAAAATTGAAAAGCATTTCAAATTAACTCTGAAAAGGTTGAAAGTTGGCATGATATCATCATTTCATCCACATAGCATGTGCAAGAAAGGTGAGAGGGTTACGGCAAAAACTGGATGCACTTCATGTACAAAACGGACAATCTCTTTCAAAGTATCAGGATTTCAACCGGACACTCGTCTGTTACAAAGGGATTTCATTTTTTAAAACCTATTTGAACTACTGACTTTTTGTGTGTTCAAAATGCACCATTCAAAGCCACATCATCATTTTTCAATCCTTTCTGACTTCATTTGTTATTTTTCATGCATTTACTAATTATTTTGAGCTATAAGAACCTAAAATTGAAAAGCATTTCAAATGAACTCTGAAAAGGTTGAAAGTTGGCATGATATCATCATTTCATCCACATAGCATGTGCAGGAAAGTGGAGAGGGTTACGGCAAAAACTAGATGCACTTCGTGTACAAAACGGACAATCTCTTTCAAAGTATTAGGATTTCATCCGGACACTCGTCTGTTACAAAGGGATTTCATTTTTTAAAACCTATTTGAACTCCTGACTTTTTGTGTGTTCAAAATGCACCATTCAAAGCCACATCATCATTTTTCAATCCTTTCTGACTTCATTTGTTATTTTTCATGCATTTACTAATTATTTTGAGCTATAAGACCCTAAAATTGAAAAGCATTTCAAATGAACTCTGAAAAGGTTGAAAGTTGGCATGATATCATCATTTCATCCACATAGCATGTGCAAGAAAGTTGAGAGGGTTACGGCAAAAACTGGATGCACCTCGTGTACAAAACGGACAATCTCTTTCAAAGTATCAGGATTTCATCCGGAAACTTGTCTGTTACGAAGGGATTTCATTTTTTAAAACTTATTCGAGCTCCTGACTTTTTGTGTGTTCAAAATGCACCATTCAAAGCCACATCATCATTTTTCAATCCTTTCTGACTTCATTTGTTATTTTTCATGCATTTACTAATTATTTTGAGCTATAAGACCCTAAAATTTAAATGCATTTCCAATGAACTCTGAAAAGGTTGAAAGTTGGCATGATATCATCATTTCATCCACACAGCATGTGCAAGAAAGTTGAGAGGGTTACGGCAAAAACTGGATCCACTTCGTGTACAAAACGGACAATCTCTTTCAACGTATCAGGATTTATCCGGAAACTCGTCTGTTACAAAGGGATTTCATTTTTTAAAACTTATTTTAACTCCTGACTTTTTGTGTGTTCAAAATGCACTATTCAAAGCCACATCATCATTTTTCAATCCTTTCTGACTTCATTTGTTATTTTCCATGCATTTTGAGCTATAAGAACCTAAAATTGAAAAGCATTTCAAATTAACTCTGAAAAGGTTGAAAGTTGGCATGATATCATCATTTCATCCACATAGCATGTGCAAGAAAGGTGAGAGGGTTACGGCAAAAACTGGATGCACTTCATGTACAAAACGGACAATCTCTTTCAAAGTATCAGGATTTCATCCGGAAACTCGTCTGTTACAAAGGGATTTCATTATTTAGAACTTATTTGAACTACTGACTTTTTGTGTGTTCAAAATGCACCATTCAAAGCCACATCATCATTTTTCAATCCTTTCTGACTTCATTTGTTATTTTTCATGCATTTACTAATTATTTTGAGCTATAAGACCCTAAAATTTAAATGCATTTCCAATGAACTCTGAAAAGGTTGAAAGTTGGCATGATATCATCATTTCATCCAGACAGCATGTGCAAGAAAGTTGAGAGGGTTACGGCAAAAACTGGATCCACTTCGTGTACAAAACGGACAATCTCTTTCAACGTATCAGGATTTATCCGGAAACTCGTCTGTTACAAAGGGATTTCATTTTTTAAAACTTATTTGAACTCCTGACTTTTTGTGTGTTCAAAATGCACTATTCAAAGCCACATCATCATTTTTCAATCCTTTCTGACTTCATTTGTTATTTTCCATGCATTTACTAATTATTTTGAGCTATAAGAACCTAAAATTGAAAAGCATTTCAAATTAACTCTGAAAAGGTTGAAAGTTGGCATGATATCATCATTTCATCCACATAGCATGTGCAAGAAAGGTGAGAGGGTTACGGCAAAAACTGGATGCACTTCATGTACAAAACGGACAATCTCTTTCAAAGTATCAGGATTTCATCCGGAAACTCGTCTGTTACAAAGGGATTTCATTTTTTAAAACTTATTTGAACTACTGACTTTTTGTGTGTTCAAAATGCACCATTCAAAGCCACATCATCATTTTTCAATCCTTTCTGACTTCATTTGTTATTTTTCATGCATTTACTAATTATTTTGAGCTATAAGAACCTAAAATTGAAAAGCATTTCAAATGAACTCTGAAAAGGTTGAAAGTTGGCATGATATCATCATTTCATCCACATAGCATGTGCAGGAAAGTGGAGAGGGTTACGGCAAAAACTAGATGCACTTCGTGTACAAAACGGACAATCTCTTTCAAAGTATTAGGATTTCATCCGGACACTCGTCTGTTACAAAGGGATTTCATTTTTGAAAACCTATTTGAACTCCTGACTGTTTGTGTGTTCAAAATGCACCATTCAAAGCCACATCATCATTTTTCAATCCTTTCTGACTTCATTTGTTATTTTATCATGCATTTACTAATTATTTTGAGCTATAAGACCCTAAAATTGAAAAGCATTTCAAATGAACTCTGAAAAGGTTGAAAGTTGGCATGATATCATCATTTCAACCACATAGCATGTGCAAGAAAGTTGAGAGGGTTACGGCAAAAACTGGATGCACCTCGTGTACAAAACGGACAATCTCTTTCAAAGTATCAGGATTTCATCCGGAAACTTGTCTGTTACAAAGGGATTTCATTTTTTTAAACTTATTCGAGCTCCTGACTTTTTGTGTGTTCAAATTGCACCATTCAAAGCCACATCATCATTTTTCAATCCTTTCTGACTTCATTTGTTATTTTTCATGCATTTACTAATTATTTTGAGCTATAAGACCCTAAAATTTAAATGCATTTCCAATGAACTCTGAAAAAGTTGAAAGTTGGCATGATATCATCATTTCATCCACACAGCATGTGCAAGAAAGTTGAGAGGGTTACGGCAAAAACTGGATCCACTTCGTGTACAAAACGGACAATCTCTTTCAAAGTATCAGGATTTATCCGGAAACTCGTCTGTTACAAAGGGATTTCATTTTTTAAAACTTATTTGAACTCCTGACTTTTTGTGTGTTCAAAATGCACTATTCAAAGCCACATCATCATTTTTCAATCCTTTCTGACTTCATTTGTTATTTTTCATGCATTTACTAATTATTTTGAGCTATAAGAACCTAAAATTGAAAAGCATTTCAAATGAACTCTGAAAAGGTTGAAAGTTGGCATGATATCATCATTTCATCCACATAGCATGTGCAGGAAAGTGGAGAGGGTTACGGCAAAAACTGGATGCACTTCGTGTACAAAACGGACAATCTCTTTCAAAGTATCAGGATTTCAACCGGACACTCGTCTGTTACAAAGGGATTTCATTTTTTAAAACCTATTTGAACTCCTGACTTTTTGTGTGTTCAAAATGCACTATTCAAAGCCACATCATCATTTTTCAATCCTTTCTGACTTCATTTGTTATTTTTCATGCATTTACTAATTATTTTGAGCTATAAGACCCTGAAATTGAAAAGCATTTCAAATGAACTCTGAAAAGGTTGAAAGTTGGCATGATATCATCATTTCATCCACATAGCATGTGCAAGAAAGTTGAGAGGGTTACGGCAAAAACTGGATGCACTTCGTCTACAAAACGGACAATCTCTTTCAAAGTATCAGGATTTCAACCGGACACTCGTCTGTTACAAAGGGATTTCATTTTTTAAAACTTATTTGAACTCCTGACTTTTTGTGTGTTCAAAATGCACTATTCAAAGCCACATCATCATTTTTCAATCCTTTCTGACTTCATTTGTTATTTTTCATGCATTTACTAATTATTTTGAGCTATAAGAACCTAAAATTGAAAAGCATTTCAAATGAACTCTGAAAAGGTTGAAAGTTGGCATGATATCATCATTTCATCCACATAGCATGTGCAGGAAAGTGGAGAGGGTTACGGCAAAAACTGGATGCACTTCGTGTACAAAACGGACAATCTCTTTCAAAGTATCAGGATTTCAACCGGACACTCGTCTGTTACAAAGGGATTTCATTTTTTAAAACCTATTTGAACTCCTGACTTTTTGTGTGTTCAAAATGCACTATTCAAAGCCACATCATCATTTTTCAATCCTTTCTGACTTCATTTGTTATTTTTCATGCATTTACTAATTATTTTGAGCTATAAGACCCTGAAATTGAAAAGCATTTCAAATGAACTCTGAAAAGGTTGAAAGTTGGCATGATATCATCATTTCATCCACATAGCATGTGCAAGAAAGTTGAGAGGGTTACGGCAAAAACTGGATGCACTTCGTGTACAAAACGGACGATCTCTTTCAAAGTATCAGGATTTCATCCGGAAACTTGTCTGTTACAAAGGGATTTCATTTTTTGAAACTTATTCGAGCTCCTGACTTTTTGTGTGTTCAAAATGCACCATTCAAAGCCACATCATCATTTTTCAATCCTTTCTGACTTCATTTGTTATTTTTCATGCATTTACTAATTATTTTGAGCTATAAGACCCTAAAATTTAAATGCATTTCCAATGAACTCTGAAAAGGTTGAAAGTTGGCATGATATCATCATTTCATCCACACAGCATGTGCAAGAAAGTTGAGAGGGTTACGGCAAAAACTGGATCCACTTCGTGTACAAAACGGACAATCTCTTTCAACGTATCAGGATTTATCCGGAAACTCGTCTGTTACAAAGGGATTTCATTTTTTAAAACTTATTTGAACTCCTGACTTTTTGTGTGTTCAAAATGCACTATTCAAAGCCACATCATCATTTTTCAATCCTTTCTGACTTCATTTGTTATTTTCCATGCATTTACTAATTATTTTGAGCTATAAGAACCTAAAATTGAAAAGCATTTCAAATTAACTCTGAAAAGGTTGAAAGTTGGCATGATATCATCATTTCATCCACATAGCATGTGCAAGAAAGGTGAGAGGGTTACGGCAAAAACTGGATGCACTTCATGTACAAAACGGACAATCTCTTTCAAAGTATCAGGATTTCATCCGGAAACTCGTCTGTTACAAAGGGATTTCATTTTTTAAAACTTATTTGAACTACTGACTTTTTGTGTGTTCAAAATGCACCATTCAAAGCCACATCATCATTTTTCAATCCTTTCTGACTTCATTTGTTATTTTTCATGCATTTACTAATTATTTTGAGCTATAAGACCCTAAAATTTAAATGCATTTCCAATGAACTCTGAAAAGGTTGAAAGTTGGCATGATATCATCATTTCATCCACACAGCATGTGCAAGAAAGTTGAGAGGGTTACGGCAAAAACTGGATCCACTTCGTGTACAAAACGGACAATCTCTTTCAACGTATCAGGATTTATCCGGAAACTCGTCTGTTACAAAGGGATTTCATTTTTTAAAACTTATTTGAACTCCTGACTTTTTGTGTGTTCAAAATGCACTATTCAAAGCCACATCATCATTTTTCAATCCTTTCTGACTTCATTTGTTATTTTCCATGCATTTACTAATTATTTTGAGCTATAAGAACCTAAAATTGAAAAGCATTTCAAATTAACTCTGAAAAGGTTGAAAGTTGGCATGATATCATCATTTCATCCACATAGCATGTGCAAGAAAGGTGAGAGGGTTACGGCAAAAACTGGATGCACTTCATGTACAAAACGGACAATCTCTTTCAAAGTATCAGGATTTCATCCGGAAACTCGTCTGTTACAAAGGGATTTCATTTTTTAAAACTTATTTGAACTACTGACTTTTTGTGTGTTCAAAATGCACCATTCAAAGCCACATCATCATTTTTCAATCCTTTCTGACTTCATTTGTTATTTTTCATGCATTTACTAATTATTTTGAGCTATAAGAACCTAAAATTGAAAAGCATTTCAAATGAACTCTGAAAAGGTTGAAAGTTGGCATGATATCATCATTTCATCCACATAGCATGTGCAGGAAAGTGGAGAGGGTTACGGCAAAAACTAGATGCACTTCGTGTACAAAACGGACAATCTCTTTCAAAGTATTAGGATTTCATCCGGACACTCGTCTGTTACAAAGGGATTTCATTTTTGAAAACCTATTTGAACTCCTGACTGTTTGTGTGTTCAAAATGCACCATTCAAAGCCACATCATCATTTTTCAATCCTTTCTGACTTCATTTGTTATTTTTCATGCATTTACTAATTATTTTGAGCTATAAGACCCTAAAATTGAAAAGCATTTCAAATGAACTCTGAAAAGGTTGAAACTTGGCATGATATCATCATTTCATCCACATAGCATGTGCAGGAAAGTGGAGAGGGTTACGGCAAAAACTGGATGCACTTCGTGTACAAAACGGACAATCTCTTTCAAAGTATCAGGATTTCATCCGGAAACTCGTCTGTTACAAAGGGATTTCATTTTTTAAAACCTATTTGAACTCCTGACTGTTTGTGTGTTCAAAATGCACTATTCAAAGCCACATCATCATTTTTCAATCCTTTCTGACTTCATTTGTTATTTTTCGTGCATTTACTAATTATTTTGAGCTATAAGACCCTAAATTTGAAAAGCATTTCAAATGAACTCTGAAAAGGTTGAAACTTGGCATGATATCATCATTTCATCCACATAGCCTGTGCAAGAAAGTTGAGACGGTTACGGCAAAAACTGGATGCACTTCGTGTACAAAACGAACAATCTCTTTCAAAGTATCAGGATTTCATCCAGAAACTCGTCTGTTACAAAGGGATTTCATTTTTTAAAACCTATTTGAACTCCTGACTTTTTGTGTGTTCAAAATGCACCATTCAAAGCCACATCATCATTTTTCAATCCTTTCTGACTTCATTTGTTATTTTTCATGCGTTTACTAATTATTTTGAGCTATAAGACCCTAAAATTCAAAAGCATTTCAAATGAACTCTGAAAAGGTTGAAACTTGGCATGATATCATCATTTCATCCACACAGCATGTGCAGGAAAGTTGAGAGGGTTATGGCAAAAACTGGATGCACTTCGTGTACAAAACGGACAATCTCTTTCAAAGTATCAGGATTTCATCCGGAAACTCGTCTGTTACAAAGGGATTTCATTTTTTAAAACTTATTTGAACTCCTGACTTTTTGTGTTGTTCTGAATGCATCATTCAAAGCCACATCATCATTTTTCAATCCTTTCTGACTTCATTTGTTATTTTTCATGCATTTACTAATTATTTTGAGCTATAAGACCCTAAATTGAAAAGCATTTCAAATGAACTCTGAAAAGGTTGAAACTTGGCATGATATCATCATTTCATCCACATAGCATGTGCAAGAAAGTTGAGAGGGTTACGGCAAAAACAGGATGCACTTCGTGTACAAAACGGACAATCTCTTTCAAAGTATCAGGATTTCATCCAGAAACTCCTCTGTTACAAAGGGATTTCATTTTTTTAAACCTATTTGAACTCCTGACTTTTTGTGTGTTCAAAATGCACCATTCAAAGCCACGTCATCATTTTTCAATCCTTTCTGACTTCATTTGTTATTTTTCATGCATTTACTAATTATTTTGAGCTATAAGACCCTAAAATTGAAAAGCATTTCAAATGAACTCTGAAAAGGTTGAAACTTGGCATGATATCATCATTTCATCCACATAGCATGTGTAGGAAAGTTGAGAGGGTTACGGCAAAAACTGGATGCACTTCGTGTACAAAACGGACAATCTCTTTCAAAGTATCAGGATTTCATCCGGAAACTCGTCTGTTACAAAGGGATTTCATTTTTTAAAACCTATTTGAACTCCTGACTTTTTGTGTGTTCAAAATGCACCATTCAAAGCCACATCATCATTTTTCAATCCTTTATGACTTCATTTGTTATTTTTCATGCATTTACTAATTATTTTGAGCTATAAGACCCTAAAATTCAAAAGCATTTCAAATGAACTCTGAAAAGGTTGAAACTTGGCATGATATCATCATTTCATCCACACAGCATGTGCAGGAAAGTTGAGAGGGTTACGGCAAAAACTGGATGCACTTCGTGTACAAAACGGACAATCACTTTCAAAGTATCAAGATTTCATCCGGAAACTCGTCTGTTACAAAGGGATTTCATTTTTTAAAACTTATTTGAACTACTGACTTTTTGTGTGTTCAGAATGCACCATTCAAAGCCACATCATCATTTTTCAATCCTTTCTGACTTCATTTGTTATTTTTCATGCATTTACTAATTATTTTGAGCTATAAGAACCTAAAATTGAAAAGCATTTCAAATGAACTCTGAAAAGGTTGAAACATGGCATGATATCATCATTTCATCCACATAGCATGTGCAAGAAAGTGGAGAGGGTTACGGCAAAAACTGGATGCACTTCGTGTACAAAACGGACAATCTCTTTCAAAGTATCAGGATTTCATCCAGAAACTCGTCTGTTACAAAGGGATTTCATTTTTTAAAACCTATTTGAACTCCTGACTTTTTGTGTGTTCAAAATGCACCATTCAAAGCCACATCATCATTTTTCAATCCTTTCTGACTTCATTTGTTATTTTTCATGCATTTACTAATTATTTTGAGCTATAAGACCCTAAAATTGAAAAGCATTTCAAATGAACTCTGAAAAGGTTGAAAGTTGGCATGATATCATCATTTCATCCACATAGCATGTGCAAGAAAGTTGAGAGGGTTACGGCAAAAACTGGATGCACTTCGTGTACAAAACGGACAATCTCTTTCAAAGTATCAGGATTTCATTCGGAAACTCGTCTGTTACAAAGGGATTTCATTTTTTAAAACCTATTTGAACTCCTGACTTTTTGTGTGTTCAAAATGCACCATTCAAAGCCACATCATCATTTTTCAATCCTTTCTGACTTCAGTTGTTATTTTTCATGCATTTACTAATTATTTTGAGCTATAAGACCCTAAAATTGAAACGCATTTTAAATGAACTCTGAAAAGGTTTAAAGTTGGCATGATATCATCATTTCATCCACACAGCATGTGCAAGAAAGTTGAGAGGTTTACGGCAAAAACTGGATGCACTTCGTGTAGAAAACGGACAATCTCTTTCAAAGTATCAGGATTTCATCCGGAAACTCGTCTGTTACAAAGGGATTTCATTTTTTAAAACCTATTTGAACTCCTGACTGTTTGTGTGTTCAAAATGCACCATTCAAAGCCACATCATCATTTTTCAATCCTTTCTGACTTCATTTGTTATTTTTCATGCATTTACTAATTATTTTGAGCTATAAGACCCTAAATTTGAAAAGCATTTCAAATGAACTCTGAAAAGGTTGAAACTTGGCATGATATCATCATTTCATCCACATAGCATGTGCAGGAAAGTTGAGAGGGTTACGGCAAAAACTGGATGCACTTCGTGTACAAAACGGACAATCTCTTTCAAAGTACAAGGATTTCATCCGGAAACTCGTCTGTTACAAAGGGATTTCATTTTTTTAAAACCTATTTGAACTCCTGACTGTTTGTGTGTTCAAAATGCACCATTCAAAGCCACATCATCATTTTTCAATCCTTTCTGACTTCATTTGTTATTTTTCATGCATTTACTAATTATTTTGAGCTATAAGACCCTAAATTTGAAAAGCATTTCAAATTAACTCTGAAAAGGTTGAAACTTGGCATGATATCATCATTTCATCCACATAGCATGTGCAAGAAAGTTGAGAGTGTTACGGCAAAAACTGGATGCACTTCGTGTACAAAACGAACAATCTCTTTCAAAGTATCAGGATTTCATCCGGAAACTCGTCTGTTACAAAGGGATTTCATTTTTTAAAACCTATTTGAACTCCTGACTTTTTGTGTGTTCAAAATGCACAATTCAAAGCCACATCATCATTTTTCAATCCTTTCTGACTTCATTTGTTATTTTTCATGCATTTACTAATTATTTTGAGCTATAAGACCCTAAAATTGAAAAGCATTTCAAATGAACTCTGAAAAGGTTGAAACATGGCATGATATCATCATTTCATCCACATAGCATGTGCAAGAAAGTTGAGAGGGTTACGGCAAAAACTGGATGCACGTCGTGTACAAAACGGACAATCTCTTTCAAAGTATCTGGATTTCATCCAGAAACTCGTGTGTTTCAAAGGGATTTCATTTTTTAAAACCTATTTGAACTCCTGACTTTTTGTGTGTTCAAAACGCACCATTCAAAGCCACATCATCATTTTTCAATCCTTTCTGACTTCATTTGTTACTTTTCATGCATTTACTAATTATTTTGAGCTATAAGACCCTAAAATTGAAAAGCATTTCAAATGAACTCTGAAAAGGTTGAAAGTTGGCATGATATCATCATTTCATCCACATAGCATGTGCAAGAAAGTTGAGAGGGTTACGGCAAAAACTGGATGCACTTTGTGTACAAAACGGACAATCTCTTTCAAACTATCAGGATTTCATCCAGAAACTCGTCTGTTACAAAGGGATTTCATTTTTTAAAACCTATTTGAACTCCTGACTTTTTGTGTGTTCAAAATGCACCATTCAAAGCCACATCATCATTTTTCAATCCTTTCTGACTTCATTTGTTATTTTTCATGCATTTACTAATTATTTTGAGCTATAAGAACCTAAAATTGAAAAGCATTTCAAATGAACTCTGAAAAGGTTGAAACATGGCATGATATCATCATTTCATCCACATAGCATGTGCAAGAAAGTGGAGAGGGTTACGGCAAAAACTGGATGCACTTCGTGTACAAAACGGACAATCTCTTTCAAAGTATCAGGATTTCATCCAGAAACTCGTCTGTTACAAAGGGATTTCATTTTTTAAAACCTATTTGAACTCCTGACTTTTTGTGTGTTCAAAACGCACCATTCAAAGCCACATCATCATTTTTCAATCCTTTCTGACTTCATTTGTTACTTTTCATGCATTTACTAATTATTTTGAGCTATAAGACCCTAAAATTGAAAAGCATTTCAAATGAACTCTGAAAAGGTTGAAACATGGCATGATATCATCATTTCATCCACATAGCATGTGCAAGAAAGTTGAGAGGGTTACGGCAAAAACTGGATGCACTTTGTGTACAAAACGGACAATCTCTTTCAAACTATCAGGATTTCATCCAGAAACTCGTCTGTTACAAAGGGATTTCATTTTTTAAAACCTATTTGAACTCCTGACTTTTTGTGTGTTCAAAATGCACCATTCAAAGCCACATCATCATTTTTCAATCCTTTCTGACTTCATTTGTTATTTTTCATGCATTTACTAATTATTTTGAGCTATAAGAACCTAAAATTGAAAAGCATTTCAAATGAACTCTGAAAAGGTTGAAACATGGCATGATATCATCATTTCATCCACATAGCATGTGCAAGAAAGTGGAGAGGGTTACGGCAAAAACTGGATGCACTTCGTGTACAAAACGGACAATCTCTTTCAAAGTATCAGGATTTCATCCAGAAACTCGTCTGTTACAAAGGGATTTCATTTTTTAAAACCTATTTGAACTCCTGACTTTTTGTGTGTTCAAAATGCACCATTCAAAGCCACATCATCATTTTTCAATCCTTTCTGACTTCATTTGTTATTTTTCATGCATTTACTAATTATTTTGAGCTATAAGACCCTAAAATTGAAAAGCATTTCAAATGAACTCTGAAAAGGTTGAAAGTTGGCATGATATCATCATTTCATCCACATAGCATGTGCAAGAAAGTTGAGAGGGTTACGGCAAAAACTGGATGCACTTCGTGTACAAAACGGACAATCTCTTTCAAAGTATCAGGATTTCATTCGGAAACTCGTCTGTTACAAAGGGATTTCATTTTTTAAAACCTATTTGAACTCCTGACTTTTTGTGTGTTCAAAATGCACCATTCAAAGCCACATCATCATTTTTCAATCCTTTCTGACTTCAGTTGTTATTTTTCATGCATTTACTAATTATTTTGAGCTATAAGACCCTAAAATTGAAACGCATTTTAAATGAACTCTGAAAAGGTTTAAAGTTGGCATGATATCATCATTTCATCCACACAGCATGTGCAAGAAAGTTGAGAGGTTTACGGCAAAAACTGGATGCACTTCGTGTAGAAAACGGACAATCTCTTTCAAAGTATCAGGATTTCATCCGGAAACTCGTCTGTTACAAAGGGATTTCATTTTTTAAAACCTATTTGAACTCCTGACTGTTTGTGTGTTCAAAATGCACCATTCAAAGCCACATCATCATTTTTCAATCCTTTCTGACTTCATTTGTTATTTTTCATGCATTTACTAATTATTTTGAGCTATAAGACCCTAAATTTGAAAAGCATTTCAAATGAACTCTGAAAAGGTTGAAACTTGGCATGATATCATCATTTCATCCACATAGCATGTGCAGGAAAGTTGAGAGGGTTACGGCAAAAACTGGATGCACTTCGTGTACAAAACGGACAATCTCTTTCAAAGTACAAGGATTTCATCCGGAAACTCGTCTGTTACAAAGGGATTTCATTTTTATAAAACCTATTTGAACTCCTGACTGTTTGTGTGTTCAAAATGCACCATTCAAAGCCACATCATCATTTTTCAATCCTTTCTGACTTCATTAGTTAATTTTCATGCATTTACTAATTATTTTGAGCTATAAGACCCTAAATTTGAAAAGCATTTCAAATTAACTCTGAAAAGGTTGAAACTTGGCATGATATCATCATTTCATCCACATAGCATGTGCAAGAAAGTTGAGAGTGTTACGGCAAAAACTGGATGCACTTCGTGTACAAAACGAACAATCTCTTTCAAAGTATCAGGATTTCATCCGGAAACTCGTCTGTTACAAAGGGATTTCATTTTTTAAAACCTATTTGAACTCCTGACTTTTTGTGTGTTCAAAATGCACAATTCAAAGCCACATCATCATTTTTCAATCCTTTCTGACTTCATTTGTTATTTTTCATGCATTTACTAATTATTTTGAGCTATAAGACCCTAAAATTGAAAAGCATTTCAAATGAACTCTGAAAAGGTTGAAACATGGCATGATATCATCATTTCATCCACATAGCATGTGCAAGAAAGTTGAGAGGGTTACGGCAAAAACTGGATGCACGTCGTGTACAAAACGGACAATCTCTTTCAAAGTATCTGGATTTCATCCAGAAACTCGTCTGTTACAAAGGGATTTCATTTTTTAAAACCTATTTGAACTCCTGACTTTTTGTGTGTTCAAAACGCACCATTCAAAGCCACATCATCATTTTTCAATCCTTTCTGACTTCATTTGTTACTTTTCATGCATTTACTAATTATTTTGAGCTATAAGACCCTAAAATTGAAAAGCATTTCAAATGAACTCTGAAAAGGTTGAAAGTTGGCATGATATCATCATTTCATCCACATAGCATGTGCAAGAAAGTTGAGAGGGTTACGGCAAAAACTGGATGCACTTTGTGTACAAAACGGACAATCTCTTTCAAACTATCAGGATTTCATCCAGAAACTCGTCTGTTACAAAGGGATTTCATTTTTTAAAACCTATTTGAACTCCTGACTTTTTGTGTGTTCAAAATGCACCATTCAAAGCCACGTCATCATTTTTCAATCCTTTCTGACTTCATTTGTTATTTTTCATGCATTTACTAATTATTTTGAGCTATAAGACCCTAAAATTGAAAAGCATTTCAAATGAACTCTGAAAAGGTTGAAGCATGGCATGATATCATCATTTCATCCACATAGCATGTGCAGGAAAGTGGAGAGGGTTACGGCAAAAACTGGATGCACTTCGTGTTGAAAACGGACAATCTCTTTCAAAGTATCAGGATTTCATCCGGAAACTCGTCTGTTACAAAGGGATTTCATTTTTTAAAACCTATTTGAACTCCTGACTTTTTGTCTGTTCAAAATGCACCATTCAAAGCCACATCATCATTTTTCAATCCTTTCTGACTTCATTTGTTATTTTTCATGCATTTACTAATTATTTTGAGCTATAAGACCCTAAATTTGAAAAGCATTTCAAATGAACTCTGAAAAGGTTGAAACTTGGCATGATATCATCATTTCATCCACATAGCATGTGCAAGAAAGTTGAGAGGGTTACGGCAAAAACTGGATGCACTTCGTGTACAAAACGAAAAATCTCTTTCAAAGTATCTGGATTTCATCCAGAAACTCGTCTGTTACAAAGGGATTTCATTTTTTAAAACCTATTTGAACTCCTGACTTTTTGTGTGTTCAAAACGCACCATTCAAAGCCACATCATCATTTTTCAATCCTTTCTGACTTCATTTGTTATTTTTCATGCATTTACTAATTATTTTGAGCTATAAGACCCTAAAATTGAAAAGCATTTCAAATGAACTCTGAAAAGGTTGAAAGTTGGCATGATATCATCATTTCATCCACATAGCATGTGCAGGAAACTGGAGAGGGTTACGGCAAAAACTGGATGCACTTCGTGTACAAAACGGCAATCTCTTTCAAAGTATCAGGATTTCATCCAGAAACTCGTCTGTTACAAAGGGATTTCATTTTTTAAAACCTATTTGAACTCCTGACTTTTTGTGTGTTCAAAATGCACCATTCAAAGCCACATCATCATTTTTCAATCCTTTCTGACTTCATTTGTTATTTTTCATGCATTTACTAATTATTTTGAGCTATAAGACCCTAAAATTGAAAAGCATTTCAAATGAACTCTGAAAAGGTTGAAACTTGGCATGATATCATCATTTCATCCACATAGCATGTGCAGGAAAGTGGAGAGGGTTACGGCAAAAACTGGATGCACTTCGTGTAGAAAACGGACAATCTCTTTGAAAGTATCAGGATTTCATCCGGAAACTCGTCTGTTACAAAGGGATTTCATTTTTTAAAACCTATTTGAACTCCTGACTTTTTGTGTGTTCAAAATGCACCATTCAAAGCCACATCATCATTTTTCAATCCTTTATGACTTCATTTGTTATTTTTCATGCATTTACTAATTATTTTGAGCTATAAGACCCTAAGATTGAAAAGCATTTCAAATGAACTCTGAAAAGGTTGAAACTTGGCATGATATCATCATTTCATCCACATAGCATGTGCAGGAAAGTTGAGAGGGTTACGGCAAAAACTGGATGCACTTCGTGTACAAAACGGACAATCTCTTTCAAAGTATCAGGATTTCATCCGGAAACTCGTCTGTTACAAAGGGATTTCATTTTTAAAACCTATTTGAACTCCTGACTTTTTGTGTGTTCAAAATGCACCATTCAAAGCCACATCATCATTTTTCAATCCTTTATGACTTCATTTGTAATTTTTCATGCATTTACTAATTATTTTGAGCTATAAGACCCTAAAATTCAAAAGCATTTCAAATGAACTCTGAAAAGGTTGAAACTTGGCATGATATCATCATTTCATCCACACAGCATGTGCAGGAAAGTTGAGAGGGTTACGGCAAAAACTAGATGCACTTCGTGTACAAAACGGACAATCTCTTTCAAAGTATCAGGATTTCATCCGGAAACTCGTCTGTTACAAAGGGATTTCATTTTTTAAAACTTATTTGAACTCCTGACTTTTTGTGTGTTCAAAATGCACCATTCAAAGCCACATCATCATTTTTCAATCCTTTCTGACTTCATTTGTTATTTTTCATGCATTTACTAATTATTTTGAGCTATAAGACCCTAAATTTGAAAAGCATTTCAAATGAACTCTGAAAAGGTTGAAACTTGGCATGATATCATCATTTCATCCACATAGCATGTGCAAGAAAGTTGAGAGGGTTACGGCAAAAACTGGATGCACTTCGTGTACAAAACGGACAATCTCTTTCAAAGTATCTGGATTTCATCCAGAAACTCGTCTGTTACAAAGGGATTTCATTTTTTAAAACCTATTTGAACTCCTGACTTTTGTGTGTGTTCAAAACGCACCATTCAAAGCCACATCATCATTTTTCAATCCTTTCTGACTTCATTTGTTATTTTTCATGCATTTACTAATTATTTTGAGCTATAAGACCCTAAAATTGAAAAGCATTTCAAATGAACTCTGAAAAGGTTGAAACTTGGCATGATATCATCATTTCATCCACATAGCATGTGCAAGAATTTTGAGAGGGTTACGGAAAAAACTGGATGCACTTCGTGTACAAAACGAAAAATCTCTTTCAAAGTATCAGGATTTCATCCAGAAACTCGTCTGTTACAAAGGGATTTCATTTTTTAAAACCTATTTGAACTCCTGACTTTTTGTGTGTTCAAAACGCACCATTCAGAGCCACATCATCATTTTTCAATCCTTTCTGACTTCATTTGTTATTTTTCATGCATTTACTAATTATTTTGAGCTATAGACCCTAAAATTGAAAAGCATTTCAAATGAACTCTAAAAAGGTTGAAAGTTGGCATGATATCATCATTTCATCCACAGAGCATGTGCAGGAAAGTGGAGAGGGTTACGGCAAAAACTGGATGCACTTCGTGTACAAAACGGACAATGTCTTTCAAAGTATCAGGATTTCATCCAGAAACTAGTCTGTTACAAAGGGATTTCATTTTTTTAAAACCTATTTGAACTCCTGACTTTTTGTGTGTTCAAAATGCACCATTCAAAGCCACATCATCATTTTTCAATCCTTTCTGACTTCATTTGTTATTTTTCATGCATTTACTAATTATTTTGAGCTATAAGACCCTAAATTGAAAAGCATTTCAAATGAACTCTGAAAAGGTTGAAACTTGGCATGATATCATCATTTCATCCACATAGCATGTGCAGGAAAGTGGAGAGGGTTACGGCAAAAACTGGATGCACTTCGTGTACCAAACGGACAATCTCTTTCAAAGTATCAGGATTTCATCCGGAAATTCGTCTGTTACAAAGGGATTTCATTTTTTAAAACCTATTTGAACTCCTGACTTTTTGTGTGTTCAAAATGCACCATTCAAAGCCACATCATCATTTTTCAATCCTTTATGACTTCTTTGTTCTTTTCATGCATTTACTAATTATTTTGAGCTATAAGACCCTAAATTTGAAAAGCATTTCAAATGAACTCTGAAAAGGTTGAAACTTGGCATGATATCATCATTTCATCCACATAGCATGTGCAGGAAAGTTGAGAGGGTTACGGCAAAAAACTGGATGCACTTCGTGTACAAAACGGACAATCTCTTTCAAAGTATCAGGATTTCATCCGGAATCTTGTCTGTTACAAAGGGATTTCATTTTTTAAAACCTATTTGAACTCCTGACTTTTTGTGTGTTCAAAATGCACCATTCAAAGCCACATCATCATTTTTCAATCCTTTATGACTTCATTTGTTATTTTTCATGCATTTACTAATTATTTTGAGCTATAAGACCCTAAAATTCAAAAGCATTTCAAATGAACTCTGAAAAGGTTGAAACTTGGCATGATATCATCATTTCATCCACACAGCATGTGCAGGAAAGTTGAGAGGGTTACGGCAAAAACTAGATGCACTTCGTGTACAAAACGGACAATCTCTTTCAAAGTATCAGGATTTCATCCGGAAACTCGTCTGTTACAAAGGGATTTCATTTTTTAAAACCTATTTGAACTCCTGACTGTTTGTGTGTTCAAAATGCACCATTCAAAGCCACATCATCATTTTTCAATCCTTTCTGACTTCATTTGTTATTTTTCATGCATTTACTAATTATTTTGAGCTATAAGACCCTAAAATTGAAAACCATTTCAAATGAACTCTGAAAAGGTTGAAACTTGGCATGATATCATCATTTCATCCACATAGCATGTGCAAGAAAGTTGAGAGGGTTACGGCAAAAACTGGATGCACTTCGTGTACAAAACGGACAATCTCTTTCAAAGTATCTGGATTTCATCCAGAAACTCGTCTGTTACAAAGGGATTTCATTTTTTAAAACCTATTTGAACTCCTGACTTTTGTGTGTGTTCAAAACGCACCATTCAAAGCCACATCATCATTTTTCAATCCTTTCTGACTTCATTTGTTATTTTTCATGCATTTACTAATTATTTTGAGCTATAAGACCCTAAAATTGAAAAGCATATCAAATGAACTCTAAAAAGGTTGAAACTTGGCATGATATCATCATTTCATCCACATAGCATGTGCAAGAAAGTTGAGAGGGTTACGGCAAAAACTGGATGCACTTCGTGTACAAAACGGACAATCTCTTTCAAAGTATCAGGATTTCATCCAGAAACTCGTCTGTTACGAAGGGATTTCATTTTTTAAAACCTATTTGAACTCCTGACTTTTTGTGTGTTCAAAATGCACCATTCAAAGCCACATCATCATTTTTCAATCCTTTCTAACTTCATTTGTTATTTTTCATGCATTTACTAATTATTTTGAGCTATAAGACCCTAAAATTGAAAAGCATTTCAAATGAACTCTGAAAAGGTTGAAACATGGCATGATATCATCATTTCATCCACATAACATGTGCAAGAAAGTTGAGAGGGTTACGGCAAAAACTGGATGCACTTCGTGTACAAAACGGACAATCTCTTTCAAAGTATCTGGATTTCATCCAGAAACTCGTCTGTTACAAAGGGGATTTCATTTTTAAAACCTATTTGAACTCCTGACTTTTTGTGTGTTCAAAACGCACCATTCAAAGCCACATCATCATTTTTCAATCCTTTCTGACTTCATTTGTTATTTTTCATGCATTTACTAATTATTTTGAGCTATAAGACCCTAAAATTGAAAAGCATTTCAAATGAACTCTGAAAAGGTTGAAAGTTGGCATGATATCATCATTTCATCCACATAGCATGTGCAGGAAAGTTGAGAGGGTTACGGCAAAAACTGGATGCACTTCGTGTACAAAACGGACAATCTCTTTCAAAGTATCAGGATTTCATCCGGAAACTCGTCTGTTACAAAGGGATTTCATTTTTGAAAACCTAGTTGAACTCCTGACTTTTTGTGTGTTCAAAAGGCACCATTCAAAGCCACATCATCATTTTCAATCCTTTCTGACTTCATTTGTTATTTTTCATGCATTTACTAATTATTTTGAGCTATAAGACCATAAAATTCAAAAGCATTTCAAATGAACTCTGAAAAGGTTGAAACTTGGCATGATATCATCATTTCGTCCACACAGCATGTGCAGGAAAGTGGAGAGGGTTACGGCAAAAACTGGATGCACTTCGTGTAGAAAACGGACAATCTCTTTCAAAGTATCAGGATTTCATCCGGAAACTCGTCTGTTACAAAGGGATTTCATTTTTTAAAACCTATTTGAACTCCTGACTGTTTGTGTGTTCAAAACGCACCATTCAAAGCCACATCATCATTTTTCAATCCTTTCTGACTTCATTTGTTATTTTTCATGCATTTACTAATTATTTTGAGCTATAAGACCCTAAATTTGAAAAAGCATTTCAAATGAACTCTGAAAAGGTTGAAACTTGGCATGATATCATCATTTCATCCACATAGCATGTGCAGGAAAGTTGAGAGGGTTACGGCAAAAACTGGATGCACTTCGTGTACAAAACGGACAATCTCTTTCAAAGTATCAGGATTTCATCCGGAAACTCGTCTGTTACAAAGGGATTTCATTTTTTAAAACCTATTTGAACTCCTGACTTTTTGTGTGTTCAAAACGCACCATTCAAAGCCACATCATCATTTTTCAATCCTTTATGACTTCATTTGTTATTTTTCATGCATTTACTAATTATTTTGAGCTATAAGACCCTAAATTTGAAAATCATTTCAAATGAACTCTGAAAAGGTTGAAACTTGGCATGATATCATCATTTCATCCACACAGCATGTGCAGGAAAGTGGAGAGGGTTACGGCAAAAACTGGATGCACTTCGTGTAGAAAACGGACAATCTCTTTCAAAGTATCAGGATTTCATCCGGAAACTCGTCTGTTACAAAGGGATTTCATTTTTAAAAACCTATTTGAACTCCTGACTGTTTGTGTGTTCAAAAATGCACCATTCAAAGCCACATCATCATTTTTCAATCCTTTCTGACTTCATTTGTTATTTTTCATGCATTAATAATTATTTTGAGCTATAAGACCCTAAATTTGAAAAGCATTTCAAATGAACTCTGAAAAGGTTGAAACTTGGCATGATATCATCATTTCATCCACACAGCATGTGCAGGAAAGTGGAGAGGGTTACGGCAAAAACTGGATGCACTTCGTGTACAAAACGGACAATCTCTTTCAAAGTATCAGGATTTCATCCGGAAACTCGTCTGTTACAAAGGGATTTCATTTTTTAAAACCTATTTGAACTCCTGACTGTTTGTGTGTTCAAAACGCACCATTCAAAGCCACATCATCATTTTTCAATCCTTTATGACTTCATTTGTTATTTTTCATGCATTTACTAATTATTTTGAGCTATAAGACCCTAAATTTGAAAAGCATTTCAAATGAACTCTGAAAAGGTTGAAACTTGGCATGATATCATCATTTCATCCACATAGCATGTGCAGGAAAGTTGAGAGGGTTACGGCAAAAACTGGATGCACTTCGTGTACAAAACGGACAATCTCTTTCAAAGTATCAGGATTTCATCCGGAAACTCGTCTGTTACAAAGGGATTTCATTTTTTAAAACCTATTTGAACTCCTGACTTTTTGTGTGTTCAAAATGCACCATTCAAAGCCACATCATCATTTTTCAATCCTTTATGACTTCATTTGTTATTTTTCATGCATTTACTAATTATTTTGAGCTATAAGACCCTAAATTTGAAAAGCATTTCAAATGAACTCTGAAAAGGTTGAAACTTGGCATGATATCATCATTTCATCCACACAGCATGTGCAGGAAAGTGGAGAGGGTTACGGCAAAAACTGGATGCACTTCGTGTAGAAAACGGACAATCTCTTTCAAAGTATCAGGATTTCATCCGGAAACTCGTCTGTTACAAAGGGATTTCATTTTTTAAAACCTATTTGAACTCCTGACTGTTTGTGTGTTCAAAATGCACCATTCAAAGCCACATCATCATTTTTCAATCCTTTCTGACTTCATTTGTTATTTTTCATGCATTAATAATTATTTTGAGCTATAAGACCCTAAATTTGAAAAAGCATTTCAAATGAACTCTGAAAAGGTTGAAACTTGGCATGAAATCATCATTTCATCCACATAGCATGTGCAGGAAAGTTGAGAGGGTTACGGCAAAAACTGGATGCACTTCGTGTACAAAACGGACAATCTCTTTCAAAGTATCAGGATTTCATCCGGAAACTCGTCTGTTACAAAGGGATTTCATTTTTTAAAACCTATTTGAACTCCTGACTGTTTGTGTGTTCAGAATGCACCATTCAAAGCCACATCATCATTTTTCAATCCTTTATGACTTCATTTGTTATTTTTCATGCATTTACTAATTATTTTGAGCTATAAGACCCTAAATTTGAAAAGCATTTCAAATGAACTCTGAAAAGGTTGAAACTTGGCATGATATCATCATTTCATCCACATAGCATGTGCAGGAAAGTTGAGAGGGTTACGGCAAAAACTGGATGCACTTCGTGTACAAAACGGACAATCTCTTTCAAAGTATCAGGATTTCATCCGGAAACTCGTCTGTTACAAAGGGATTTCATTTTTTTAAAACCTATTTGAACTCCTGACTTTTTGTGTGTTCAAAATGCACCATTCAAAGCCACATCATCATTTTTCAATCCTTTATGACTTCATTTGTTATTTTTCATGCATTTACTAATTATTTTGAGCTATAAGACCCTAAAATTCAAAAGCATTTCAAATGAACTCTGAAAAGGATGAAACTTGGCATGATATCATCATTTCATCCACACAGCATGTGCAGGAAAGTTGAGAGGGTTACGGCAAAAACTAGATGCACTTCGTGTACAAAACGGACAATCTCTTTCAAAGTATCAGGATTTCATCCGGAAACTCGTCTGTTACAAAGGGATTTCATTTTTTTAAAACCTATTTGAACTCCTGACTGTTTGTGTGTTCAAAATGCACCATTCAAAGCCACATCATCATTTTTCAATCCTTTCTGACTTCATTTGTTATTTTTCATGCATTTACTAATTATTTTGAGCTATAAGACCCTAAATTTGAAAAGCATTTCAAATGAACTCTGAAAAGGTTGAAACTTGGCATGATATCATCATTTCATCCACACAGCATGTGCAGGAAAGTTGAGAGGGTTACGGCAAAAACTGGATGCACTTCGTGTA